>NW_025244080.1:0-2823 GCF_018294505.1 Triticum aestivum
TTTCGAACGACAGTTACAGACTAGTTCTTGTCTAGTTGCACTCGATTTTTTCCATTCTACTTCACTAAACATCTCCATATGAGATCCAATTACTTGTAGGGAAATGCAAGAGACCTCGGTTATGATGATGCACTAGGTCCGTAGCTGGGTCTTTGTGTATGTTCGCGAAATGCGTTTGTCGAGTGCTCATTTAGAAAGTTTCTATACAAGTTTTTGAACAAACTCCTTAAGAAAAGTTCTCCAAAAGTTCCCTATGAGTGAATCCTTTGAAGCATCTGGTCGTCACAAATGTTTTGACTACTTGTGGTGCCAAAACAGACTCCGTATGAGTCAGATATCCATGTTTCAGTTAACACTGCGCAAAACTGATTCAGAACGACAGTTACACACTAGTTCTTGTGTAATTGCACTCGATTTTGTCCATTCTACTTCACTAAATATGTCCATATGAGATCCAATTAATTGTAGGGAAATGGAAGAGACCTCAGTTATGATGATGCACTAGGTCCATAGCTGGGACTTTGTGTATGTTCTTGAAATGCATTTGTCGAGTTCTCATTAAGAATGTTTCTATACAAGTTTCAGAACGAACTCCTTAAGAAAAGTTCTCCAAAAGTTCCCTATGAAAGCATGCTTTGAAGCATCTGGTCGTCACAAATTTTTGACTACTTGTGGAGCCAAAACGGACTCCGTATGAGTCAGATATCCATGTTTCAGTTAACACTGCGCAAAACTGATTCCGAACGACAGTTACAGACTAGTTCTTGTGTAGTTGCATTCGATTTTTTTCATTCTACTTCATTAAACATCTCCATATGAGATCCAATTACTTGTAGTGAAATGCAAGAGACCTCGGTTATGATGATGCACCAAGTCCATAGCTGGGACTTTGTGTATATTCTCGAAATGCGTTTGTTGAGTGCTCATTAAGAAAGTTTGTATACAAGTTTCTGAACAAACTCCTTAAAAAAGTTCTCCAATAGTTCCATATGAAATAATCCTTTGAAGCATCTAGTCGTCACAAACGTTTTGACTACTTGTGGAGCCAAAACGGACTCCGTATGAGTCAGATATCCATGTTTCAGTTAACACTGCGCAAAACTGATTCGGAACGACAGTTACAGACTAGTTCTTGTGTAGTTGCATTCGATTTTTTTCATTCTACTTCACTAAACATATCCATATGAGATCCAATTAGTTGTAGGGAAATGCAGGAGACCTCGGTTATGATGATGCAACAGGTCCATAGCAGGGACTTTGTGTATGTTCTCGAAATGCGATTGTCGAGTGCTCATTAAGAAAGTTTCTATACAAGTTTCTGAACGAACTCCTTAAGAAAAGTTCTCCAAAAGTTTCCTATGAAAGAATCCTTTGAAGCATCTGGTCATCAGAAACGTTTTGACTACTTGTGGAGCCAAGACGGACTACGTGTGAGTCAGATATCCATGTTTCAGTTAACACTGCGCAAAACTGATTCCGAACGACAGTTACAGACTAGTTCTTGTGTAGTTGCATTCAATTTTTTCCATTCTACTTCACTAAACATCTCCATATGAGAACTTGTAGGGAAATGCAAGAGACCTCGGTTATGATGATGCACCAAGTCCATAGCTGGGACTTCGTGTATGTTCTCGAAATGCGTTTATCGAGTGCTCATTAAGAAAGTTTCTATACAAGTTTCTGAACAAACTCCTTAAAAAAGTTCTGCAATAGTTCCATATGAAATAATCCTTTGAAGCATCTAGTCGTCACAAACGTTTTGACTACTTGTGGAGCCAAAACGGACTCCGTATGAGTCAGATATCCATGTTTCAGTTAACACTGCGCAAAATTGATTCGGAACGACAGTTACACACTAGTTCTTGTGTAGTTGCATTCAATTTTTTCCATTCTACTTCACTAAGCATCTTGATACGAGATCTAATTACTTGTAGGGAAATGCAAGAGACCTCAGTTATGACGATGCACTAGGTCCATAGCTGGGACTTTGTGTATGTTCTCGAAATGCGTTTGTCGAATGCTCATTAAGAAAGTTTCTATACAAGTTTCTAAATGAACTCCTTAAGAAAAGTTCTCCAAAAGTTCCCTATGAAAGAATCCTTTGAAGCATCTGGTCATCACAAATGTTTGGACTGCTTGTGGAGCCAAAACGGACTCCGTATGAGTCAGATATCCATGTTTCAGTTAACACTGCGCAAAACTGATTCCGAACGACAGCTACAGACTAGTTCTTGTGTAGTTGCATTCGATTTTTTTCATTCTACTTCACTAAACATCTCCACATGAGATCCAATTAGTTGTAGGGAAATGCAGGAGACCTCGGTTATGATGATGCACCAGGTCCATAGCAGGGACTTTGTGTATGTTCTCGAAATGCGATTGTCGAGTGCTCATTAAGAAAGTTTCTATACAAGTTTCTGAACAAACTCCTTAAAAAAAGTTCTCCAATAGTTCCCTATGAAAGAATCCTTTGAAGCATCTAGTCGTGGCAAAGGTTTTGACTACTTGTGGAGCCAAAACGGACTCCGTATGAGTCAGATATCCATGTTTCAGTTCACACTGCGCAAAACTGATTCAGAACGACAGTTACAGACTAGTTCTTGTGTAGTTGCACTCGATTTTTTTGATTCTAATTCACTAAGCATCTCCATATGAGATCCAATTACTTGTAGGGAAATGCAAGAGACCTCAGTTATGATGATGCACCAAGTCCATAGCTGGGACTTTGTGTATGTTCTCGAAATGCGTTTGTCGAGTGCTCATTAAGAAAGTTTCTATACAAGTTTCTGAACAAACTCCTTCAGAAAAGTTCTCGAAAAGTTC
>NW_025244081.1:0-2822 GCF_018294505.1 Triticum aestivum
GAACGCGACCGCACAAGCGGTGGCCACGCTGGCGGCCGACGACTGGAGCACCGTCAGCCACGCGTCCTACTTGCCACCGTCCAACGTCCGGCACCGCCGAGGTTGGGGACTCCTCCGAGGATGAGTAGGGCATGGGCAGCGGCAGGGCATGGTGTGCCAACTGGCCGGTCCATCTCCGGTGTTCTACTTTTCCTCGCCAGAGACCGCACCTTCACTTCACGCGTCTTGAACCCTGCCCCCGTACATAGAGATCGCAGATGGAGGACGTCGGTCGCCGCTGTAGAATAGGTTTAGGGTCGGGTTTCTTTTATTTTTCTGTCATATAAAAGTTTGAAATGTAATGAAAATTTGCCGTGTTTGCATTAATCTCGGCCGGTGTATATGAACTTTCACAATAATATACATATTGTAGGAGTACTAACAAGATGCCCGTGTGTTGTACGGAAGATCAAGATCTTGTGGGAGAAAAGGATGAACGAGGGAAAGCATAATCTTCAAATGTGGAGAGGAGTGCGGGTAAATTGGCAAAGTTTCCTTCCTATCCGTTAGATATAGATCGGACGGCCTATATTGCAAGATGACAGGCACACTATCATCACCAACTCTGCTTTTTATTGAACCGAGACAAATCTAACATGCGAAGTAAAATAAACACATAGGGTCTATACATACACAAATTATCTTAGGCACTCCAATAGTACGTCCACTACACATTCACGCATTTCACATCTTTCTACATCTATGAGAACATACGAAAGGGTTAACATAAATTGCATCTCTCTCCTCCCCTGATTTTCATGGTGGTGGGCCCCTCCCTCCCCCCAATATACAATCAACAACTCACATGTTTCACATTATGTTAATTACGTAACTGGGATTACGTACGTGTAGCATTACTCGTCCTAAAAAACCCAACTAAGCCAACCTCCCAGCATATCGCGCGGGAAAAGACCCGGCCGTGCCGTTTTAGTCGGGATTACCGGTTTACTAGTAGTAGTATCGATGGATCGCGCGAAGCAACAATTTTTTTTGAGGGGGCGAAGCACCTAGTTTAAAGGAAAAAAGGCGGTACACTCACAGCACTCCTGTCGCGGTCGCATTGCACCCCACACAGGTTCGGTCTTGCACACGGCTCACGCAAACGGAACGCGCTTCGTCTTGCCTCTTCACTGACATGTGGGACTGCACTTGCAGAAACCGACCATGCGCCAAACTCCCCCCGCCCACCGCGCGAAAATCCTCCCCCCCACAAACAAATATTCCCCCCAAATCCGATTCAACCGTCCTTTGGCCAACTAGCTAATAATATTCCCCAAACCCCCTCCCCTCTGTCCCCTCCACTCCATTCGCTCCGCCAAAGCCGCCCTCCCTGCCGCGCCGATACGTCAGCGCCGTGGTTCGTCAAGGGGACACACGGCAATCCTCTCGCTCCCACAGTACGCTCTCCTAGACTGTCGTCCTCTAGTCGCGCCGCCACCTCTGGCTACGTTCTTCTAGAGGCGCACGGCGGTCAGCGCCGCCACCGCTGGTGACGTTCGCGTGGAGACGCATGGCGGTCAGCTTCTCCCACGGTACACGCATTCTAGACTGAGGCCTCGTTCATGTCGGTGTAGCGCTGAATGTTAGTTCATAGACGATGTTAGTCTCACTGTTTGCCGAAGTAGTTTACTGTCAATATGCTCCGCTTAAGAAGCTTCCTTGCCCTGTTCTGGACTCAAAATCTGCTTAGGTGAGATGGCATGCCAAGGCCGATTAGTTGCTAAAATATCCTGCCATATACTTATTGTGACGTAGATTGCCATGGTCTAGTAGCCAATCTGTTAGGTGAAATAGCTCTACACCGTTTTATACTCGATCTTTGTTGCTGCGATGGCCTTCGATAGTTCGATGGCTGTGTGCTCGGCCTCATTGACTGCTGAAACAGCCTGCCATAATTTAGCACTCAAATATGTTTGCTGAATTAGCTTTACATATATTTTGTTACTTAGATCAGCTCGTCCAAATATCTTGCCATAGCTTTAGACATCGACCTAGGTATTTTGTTCTGGACATCATTTTTTTAGAAAAGGAGGAAGACCCCTGGCCTCTGCATCTGGGCGATGCATACAGCCACTTTATTAATTATTTTCAAAAGACCTTACAAAGAAATATATATTTTCCTGTTATATCTAGTAGAAGAACTAATTTGTATGTCTAACAGATGGACATGACTTGGATAACTTCTGCTCGAAGATTCTTCGCTGCATATGTCGAGGGGGTTGAAAACTTCATGAACTTTATCAGAGATGAGTACGGTGGTCCGAAATCAGATGTGCTCTACCCATGTAGCAGTTGTATGAATTCAGTTACAAGACCCCAGTCAACTGTGCAAAATCATCTACACTTGTATGGGATGTCGGTCACATATACTAGGTGGGTTCATCATGGTGAAGCTGTGAACGTCAATGTTATTGACTACGTGGAAGCAGCAGATCACCATCTTGATCTGCCTGATGCTCAGGTGGAAGAGGAGGAGGAGGTGGTGGTGGCGGAGCCAGTGAGTTTGACCAACATTGAAACAATGCTACGAAATGCTCGTGCATTCCGTGAACTTTCACCTGCAGAAGAAAAACGGTGAGCTCGCATGTTGGAACAATGCAACGTTGCTGTCACCCCAGGAAATAAGCTGTCAGTATTCTCAGCTATGGTCACCTTTCTTCAGGTGAAGACATCTGAGCGGATGACCAAGAAATCATTCGATGCGATGTTGGCTGATTTCCGCAAATCTTTCCTAGATGAGTCTGAGCTGCCACACACCTACAGTAAAATGAAGAATTTCCTTC
>NW_025244082.1:0-635 GCF_018294505.1 Triticum aestivum
TTCCAACACGTTCTGACATCATTTGCTGTTTTTCAGTCATTTACCGATTTGTTTAGAGAGCTAAATCACGGTGAAATTGAAAATCACTACAAAATGAACTCTGAAAATATTGGAACTTGGCATGGTATCATCATTTCACCCGCATAGCATGTGCAAAAGAGTAGAGAGGGTCACGGCGAAAACTGGACGCACCTCGTGTACAAACTGGACAATCTCTTTCTAAGTATCAGGGTTTCGGACGAGAACTCATCTGTTCCACAGGCACTTCAATGTTTTTTAAACTTTTTTGAACTCCAGCCTATTTTTGCGTTCACCATGCATCATTCAAAGCGACGTCATCAATTTGCAACGCGTTCTGACATCATTTGCTGTTTTTCAGTCATTTACCGATTTGTTTAGAGAGCTAAATGACGGTGAAATTGAAAATCACTACAAAATGAACTCTGAAAATGTTGAAACTTGGCATGGTATCATCATTTCACCCGCATAGCATGTGCAAAAGAGTAGAAAGGGTCACGGCGAAAACTGGACGCACCTCGTGTACAAACTGGACAATCTCTTTCGGAGTATCAGGGTTTCGGACGAGAACTCATCTGTTACACGGGCACTTCAACGTTTTTTGAACTTTTTTGAAC
>NW_025244082.1:645-1855 GCF_018294505.1 Triticum aestivum
AATTCCAACACGTTCTGACATCATTTGTTGTTTTTCAGTCATTTACCGATTTGTTTAGAGAGCTAAATGACGGTGAAATTGAAAATCACTACAAAATGAACACTGGAAATGTTGGAACTTGGCATGGTATCATCATTTCACCCGCATAGCATGTGCAAAAGAGTAGAGAGGGTCACGGCGAAAACTGGACGCATCTCGTGTACAAACTGGACAATCTCTTTCGGAGTATTAGGGTTTCGGGGGAGAACTCATCTCTGACACGGGCACTTCAATGTTTTTTAAACTTTTTTGAACTCCAGCCTATTTTTGCGTTCAGTATGCATCATTCAAAGTGACGTCATCAATTTCCAACACGTTCTGACATCATTCGCTGTTTTTCAGTCATTTACCGATTTGTTTAGAGAGCTAAATGACGGTGAAATTGAAAATCACTACAAAATTAACTCTGCAAATGTTGGAACTTGGCATGGTATCATCATTTCACCCGCATAGCATGTGCAAAAGAGTAGAGAGGGTCACGGCGAAAACTGGACGCACCTCGTGTACAAACTGGACAATCTCTTTCGGAGTATCAGGGTTTCGGACGAGAACTCATCTGTTACACGTGCACTTCAATGTTTTTTAGACTTTTTTGAAGTCCAGCCTATTTTTGCGTTCACTATGCATCATTCAAAGCGACGTCATCAATTTCCAACACGTTCTGACATCATTTGCTGTTTTTCAGTCATTTGCCGATTTGTTTAGAGAGCTAAGTGACGATGAAATTGAAAATCACTACAAAATGAAATCTGAAAATGTTGGAACTTGGCCTGGTATCATCATTTCACCCGCATAGCATGTGCAAAGAGTAGAGAGGGTCACGGCAAAAACTAGACGCACCTCGTGTACAAACTGGACAATCTCTTTCGAAGTATCAGGATTTCGGACGAGAACTCATCTGTTACACGGGCACTTCAATGTTTTTCACAATTTTTTGATCTCCAGCCTATTTTTGCGTTCACTATGCATCATTCAGAGTGACGTCATCAATTTGCAACACGTTCTGACATCATTTGCTGTTTTTCATTCATTTACCGATTTGTTTAGAGAGCTAAATGACGGTGAAATTGAAAATCACTACAAAATGAACTCTAAAAATGTTAGAACTTGGCATGGTATCATCATTTCACCCGCATAGCTTGTGCAAAAGAGTAGAGAGGGTCACGGCGAA
>NW_025244082.1:1865-2119 GCF_018294505.1 Triticum aestivum
GGTGAAATTGAAAATCACTACAAAATGAACTCTGAAAATGTTGGAACTTGGCATGGTATCATCATTTCACCCGCATAGCATGTGCAAAAGAGTAGAGAGGGTCACGGCGAAAACTGGACACACCTCGTGTACAAACTGGACAATCTCTTTCGGAGTATCAGGGTTTCGGACGAGAACTCATCTGTTACACGTGCACTTCAATGTTTTTTAAACTTTTTTGAACTCCAGCCTATTTTTGCGTTCACTATGCATCA
>NW_025244082.1:2129-2822 GCF_018294505.1 Triticum aestivum
CATAGCATGTGCAAAAGAGTAGAGATGGTCACGGCGAAAACTGGACGCACCTCGTGTACAAACTGGGCAATCTCTTTCGGAGTATCAGGGTTTCGGACGAGAACTCATTTGTTACACGGGCACTTCAATGTTTTTCACACTTTTTTGAACTCCAGCCTATTTTTGCATTCACTATGTATCATTCAAAGCGACATCATCAATTTCCAACACGTTCTGACATCATTTGCTGTTTTTCAGTCATTTACCGATTTGTTTAGAGAGCTAAATGACGGTGAAATTGAAAATCACTACAAAATGAACCCTGAAAATGTTGGAACTTGGCATGGTATCATCATTTCACCCGCATAGCATGTGCAAGAGAGTAGAGAGGGTCACGGCGAAAACTAGAGGCACCACGTGTACAAACTAGACAATCTCTTTCGGAGTATCAGGGTTTCGGACGAGAACTCATCTGTTACACGGGCACTTCAATGTTTTTTAAACTTTTTTGAACTCCAGCCAATTTCTGCGTTCAGCATGCATCATTCAAAGAGACGTCATCAATTTCCAACACGTTCTGACATCATTTGCTGTCTTTCAGTCATTTACCGATTTGATTAGAGAGCTAAATGACGGTGAAATTGAAAATCACTACAAAATGAACTCTGCAAATGTTGGAACTTGGCATGGTATCATCATTTCACCCGCATAGCA
>NW_025244083.1:0-2821 GCF_018294505.1 Triticum aestivum
CTTCCTGGTGTATATCAAGCTAGGTTGTTCTGATCCTCACATCACATCCGGGGTAGGCCGTTGAATCTGCCTGGTAGTAGATTTTCTTTCTGTTATATACAAAAACCTACAAGAGCGCTCATTTTATCTTACTTTTGTTCTCTTCTCTATAATATACTACCTATCTATTTAGCTGGTCCATTTTTCAGTATCTTAGTAATTAGGAGATAAATTAGAGTTAGTTTAAAAATTCCACGTATGAAACTACTACCTGGAATTATTTGAGGGAGTACTACTTATATTAGGAAACATAAGAACCATATTGTGGAAAAAAAGGAAACTTAACAGACAGATAGGGAAATCAAACCCAAAAACGAAAATGAAACGTAACAGATCATTTTTTTTCAGTTAAAGAAAACATAACAGATCTTAGATAGAGGGAAATCAAATCAAAGGAAATCAAACCCAAAGAAGAAGAAGAAGCGTAACAGATCTTAGAGAGGAAAATCAAACCCCTGTGCATGCGCTTCAAAAGGCATGAATCAATCAATCCCAGCGCTTTCCAAGCTGGATGGATCAATTATACTAGCGCTTTCCAAGAGACCTGGGAATCAATCCGTCAATCCTAGCGCTTTCCAAGCCGGATTAGTCAACCTCGTTCAGTATCCCACCTCGAAACAAGGAAACCATCCTTTAATTCTCTACCAAAACCAACACTTTCACCTCGAAATCAGGCAATCCTTTAATCCCGCAGCCTCCTTTATTACACCCGCATTTCCCGTTCTCGTTGAAAACTCTGCATGCTTCGATCCATCCTGTTAGGATCCATTGGTTGTCGCCCTCTGTAGCATGCCTCACGCGGATCGTTCTTCGATCCAACGTCTCCCCGCGTCCCTCGCACGCTCATCGCTGGTGAAGCCAGACGCAACCTTCTCTCTATAAATGAGCGCCCCTTGCTCGCGATCTGAACGCCCCACGCATTGCGCATCGTTTCTCCTCAGTCTAACGCCCGCTTCAGGTTGCCTGATTGTGAAGCTCCTCGGTCTGAAAGACGAGGATTTTCGTCCAAGGATGCAGGATTTTTGAGAGTCAAGGATGAGATGAGAATTTCGTTGGCAGCCTTCTACCTGTCTACTTCGCTGAATGCTTGCAGTGTTCTGGTGCGCCGCAAATCTTTATGAAAGATTTCTTGTTTCAGGTAACACTAGATTACAAATTTTGTTACTACTAGGGGTTGCCATGTTTCACGGAACACTAGATTATAAGTTTTCTACCACTAACAGTTCACAAAGCATCCAAATTTACAGTGAGCACACACTCAAAGAATCATGCTCTGTTTAACGAGAACAGTAGGATATTATATTGGTTTCTTTTGCCCAAAATAGTTTTTTATATTCATACCTATCCCAATTTATGCACATTTATTTGACATTTTTTGTTGCTTGGTGGAGACCTATGTAGCGGTAAGTTAAATTAGATAGTGTCACGGGACCAGCTATGTATATTTTTCCTTAGACATGAGCACAAGAATCCATCGCGTTACAAAAGTAGACACATGGACCTATCAGGTATGCCTTTTTTTTATCATGTAGAGCCACATAAATCCTTTGCCCATGTCTGAATCCGTGACTATGTCTTCCTGAGCTCACGCAGTGTGTTATCGCACTAAGTTTTGTGTTTTTAGCAAGTGGCCAATGATACAATATATTTTGTCTTTTAGGATTTAGCATATCGAATAAATATATTTTGCTCTGACACCTATTTACTGAGAAGTTACCCTTGCTTGGTGTTAGGGATTGGATATATCAAGGAAACGTGTTATGTAGATAATAGATCATACTCCCAGTCCCAGGCTTCTATCTATTGCTTTTAGTATTTGACCTACTCTGAAAAGCCTTATAACTATATAATAGTACAAGCATCGAGTGAAAATATAAGAGATTTTTCAGTGTGGAGTTAGCTTTTTTTTTCTTGCTAGACAAGATGATAAAAACTTCAAATGAAATAAAAGAATCTATCAGTGAATACATAGATCATGTAGACTAACCTCTAGCTGTTGGCCACATAAGAAATATAGCAATGTATTGGCCATAGTTCTCTTGCAGGATCAACTGATATTCTTATTGTTATACAACTTCTAAAACATTTATAAGTTCATATTTATCCAGCACTTCCCAGATGGAATTTTGTACGTTTATGGTTGTATGCTCATTGGAGATTTCTCTTTTGTGTAAAGCTTTAGCGGCACACCAGAATCTTCTATCAGAAGATGATGGGGCAGTAGCAACATGATATTGCTATATTTATCGTTGTCAATCTCGATCAAAAGATCCACTAACGACAAGGTATGCATCATTCATGAAATAATCCTAAAACTTTAATGTGCAACCCTTCGTAAAGCCTAGATAGCTATTAGTCTAAACAACATTTATTTCCACAAATTTGTAATCCTTTCATGAAGCTTTTATTTCAAAAAGATAGCCCACCCATGTCCTCCCAGTTTTTCTTCCAGGACCAACTTAGTAACTTGTATATTCACAATTCCTACCATTGATAATGCATGTTTTTCAGGTCAATACTGAATTATGCCTCTTCAAATAAAATCTATGAATTTTATCTTTTGACAAGTTGATTCAATGGGATGTTTACTTGCTATTATAAAATTTGTAGGTTATGGTAATTACACTTGCTCCTTGGATAGCAGCTGCTAAAATTTGCCTTCCATGGCAGCTGCTAAAATTTGTGTGGTTATGCCTGCTGGAGTCTTGATTATGGCAACCAACCTCAAATCCAATTGATCTGGCAGGTAAGCAATTGCGCCTATACTCTTTGGAGTCAACTT
>NW_025244084.1:0-2821 GCF_018294505.1 Triticum aestivum
TCATGTGATCAACACCCAAAGAGTTTACTAGAGTCAATAATCTAGTTCACATCGCTATGTGATTAACACCCAAAGAGTACTAAGGTATGATCATGTTTTGCTCTTGAGAGAAGTTTAGTCTACGGGTCTGTCACATTCAAAGCCGTATGTATTTTGCAAATATTCTATGTCTACAATGCTCTGCATGGAGCTACTCTAGCTAATTGCTCCCACTTTCAATATGTATCCAGATTGAGACTTAGAGTCATCTGGATCGGTGTAAAAGTTTGCATCGTTGTAACTTTTTACGATGGGCTCTTTTATCACCTCCATAATCGAGAAACATCTCCTTAGTCCTTACTAAGGATATTCTTGACCGCTGTCCAGTGATCTACTATTAGATCACTATTGTACTCCCTTGCCAAACCAGGGCAGAGTATACAATAGGTCTGGTCCATAGCATGGCATACTTTTATAGAACCTATGACTGAATGCATAGGGAATGACTTTCATTCTCTTTCTATTTTCTGCCGTGGTTGGGATTTGAGTCTTACTCAATTTCATACTTTGCAACACAGGCAAGAACTCTTTCTTTGACTGTTCCATTTTGAACTACTTCAAAATCTTTTCAAGGTATGTATTTATTGAAAATCTTATCAAGCGTCTTGATCTATCTCAATAGATCTTGATGCTCAATATGTAAGTAGCTTTACTGAGGTATTTCTTTGAAAAACTCTTTTCAAACACTCCTTTATGCTTTGCAGAAAAATTCTACATCATTTCCGATCAACAATATGTCATTCACATATACTTATCAGAAAGGCTGTAGTGCTCCCACTCACTTTCTTGTAAATACAGGCCTTTCCAAAAGTCTGTATAAAACTATATGCTTTGATCAACTCATCAAAGCGTATATTCCAACTCCGAGATGCTTGCACCAGTCCATAGATGGATCGCTTGAGCTTGCACATTTTGTTAGCATCTTTAGGATTGACAAAACCTTCTGGTTGCATCATATGCAACTCTTCTTTAATAAATCCATTAAGGAATGCAGTTTTGACATCCATTTGCCAGATTTCATAAAATGTGGCAATTGCTAACATGATTCGGACAGACTTAAGCATCTCTACAGTTGAGAAAATCTCGTTGTAGTCAACACCTTGAACTTGTCGAAAAACCTTTCACAACAAGTCGAGCTTTGTAGATAGTAACACTACTATCAGTGTCCGTCTTCCTCTTGAAGATCCATTTATTTTCTATGGCTTGCCGATCATCGGGCAACTCCACCAAAGTCCACACTTTGTTCTCATACATGGATCCCATCTCAGATTTCATGGCCTCAAGCCATTTCGCGGAATCTGGGCTCATCATCACTTCCTCATAATTCGTAGGTTCATCATGGTCTAGTAACATGACTTCCAGAACATGATTACCGCACCACTCTGGTGCGGATCTTACTCTGGAAGGCCTACGAGGTTTGGTAGCAACTTGATCTGAAGTTTCATGATCATCATCATTAACTTCCTCACTAATTGGTGTAGGAATCACTGGAACTGATTTCTGTGATGAACTACTTTCCAATAAGGGAGAAGGTACAATTACCTCATCAAGTTCTACTTTCCTCCCACTCACTTCTTTCGAGAGAAACTTCTTCTCTAGAAAGGATCCATCTTAGCAACGAATAACTTGCCTTCGAATCTGTGATAGAAGGTGTACCCAATAGTTACCTTTGGGTATTCTATGAAGACGCACTTCTCCGATTTGGGTTTGAGCTTATCATGCTGAAACTTTTTCACATAAGCATTGCAACCCCAAACTTTAAGAAACGACAGCTTAGGTTCATTGCTAAACCATAGTTCATACGGTGTCGTCTCAACGGATTTAGATGGTGCCCTATTTAACGTGAATGCAGCTGTCTCTAATGCATAACCCCAAAACGATAGTGGTAAACCGATAAGAGACATCATAGATTGCACCATATCCAATAAAGTGCGGTTACGACGTTCAGACACACCATAATGCTGTAGTGTTCCAGGTGGCATGAGTTTGTGAAACTATTCCACATTGTTTTAATTGAAGACCAAACTCATAACTCAAATATTCGTCTCCATGATCAGATCATAGAAACTTTATTTTCTTGTTACGATGATTCTCCACTTCACTCTGAACTTCTTTGAACTTTTCAAATGTTTCAGACTTGTGCTTCATTAAGTAGATATACTCATATCTGCTAAAATCATCTTGTGAAGGTCAGAAAATAACGATACCCGCCACGAGCATCAATACTCATTGGACCGCATACATCGGTATGTATTATTTCCAATAAGTCACTAGCTTGTTCCATTGTTCCGGAGAACGGAGTTTTAGTCATCTTTCCCAAAAGGCACGATTCGCAAGCATCAAATGATTCATAACCAAGTGATTCCAAAAATCCATCTTTATGGAGTTTCTTCATGCGCTTTACACCGATATGACCCAAACGGCAGTGCCACAAAGAAGTTGCACTATCATTATTAACTTTGCATCTTTTGGCATCAATATTATGAATATGTGTATCACTACGATCGAGATCCAACAAACTATTTTCATTGGGTGTATGACCATCGAAGGTTTTACTCATGTAAACAGAACAACAATTATTCTTTGACTTTAAATGAATAACCGTATCGCAATGAACATGATCAAATCATATTCATGTTCAACGCAAACGCCAAATAACATTTATTTAGGTTTAACACTATTCCCGAAAGTGTAGAGAGTGTGCGATGATGATCATATCAATCTTGGAACTACTTCCAACACTCATCGCCACTTCACCCTCAACTAGTCTCTGATTATTCTA
>NW_025244085.1:0-2821 GCF_018294505.1 Triticum aestivum
GGGGGGGGGGAGATGATGCGGAGCATCCTATGATCATCCCCATGTACACTTCGACTACTCCACAAGCCCCAAGAGGACATACGATGAGACCTCGACCATACGCCATTGGGCACAAGGTGAACTCACTCCTCTTTGAACTGTCATTTTCCACATATGAGACATGGCTACTACCTCATGCATGGACCTTGTGTATACTCAGGCACATACGAGATAACCATGGAGAATCAAAGGACCAAGGCCAACAACATGGAAGAGGAGAAGGAAGAAGAAGAAGAACGAACAAGACAGAGCTTGCTCGGATGATCCGGACCCCCAGCCGGACGATCCGGGTAATGTGCCCCAATACACCTGAAGCTTGCAGAATTCACCCGGCGGAGCCGAATCATCCGGACGAGGGCCCGGATCATCTAGACAATGCCCGGATCATCCGGATGATGGAGTCATGTACCTAGGGTAGGGTCACAGACCTGATCTAAGTACCTTGCCCAAGGACACCCTTAGAAGAGGTCACCTTCCAGTCGACCAACGAGGGATTCACTCGACTGACTTGAAGGACTCGACCACGAAGACTCACTCGACTACCAGGAGGTCAAAAGGCACTCTGCACTGCAACGGCATGTAGTTAAGTAGACTTTATGATAGTTAAGACACTTTATGTGGGACGTTACCAGTAACGCCCCGGACTAAATACACCTTAAACCCTTCATTACGTGGGCTGGCTGGGGTCCTGGCGCACTCTATATAAGCCACCCCCCTCCACAGGCAGAAGGGTTCGGCACCCTGTAATTCATATACACATAATCCACTCGACCGCCTTCGGGCTCCGAGACGTAGGGCTTTTACTTCCTCCGAGAAGGGCCTAAACTCGTACATCTCTTGTGTTACAACCTCTCCATAGCTAGGACCTTGCCTCTCCATACCTACCCCCCACTCTACTGTCAGACTTAGAACCACGATAGTTGGCACCCCCCGTGGGGCGGGTGTTTTAGCGATTTTGTGGAGAAGTTGCAGTTCTTCCGAGTACTTTTATCATGATGACTGCTGGAGTTTTGGTTGAGGGTCGAGAGATCCGTCTCGGTGCTCTCACCTTCGTCGCCGACGACTCCGCCTGGCTCCAGGAGGCTCCACTCGACGTCGATGCGCTCCCCGTCCGCGGTGCGACGCATTTTCGCGCATGTGTTCGCGGCGTTCTGCTGCGGCAACCGTCGACTCCGTATCGGTCGACTCTCCCATCGACCACCCTCCCGGTCTTCCGCCAGCGCAAGCGCTCGGGCCGGTCGAGGCTTCAGCGGTGGGTGAGGCACGCGGTGGCTCGCCAGACGGCCACCACCCAAGTTGCGGCAATCGAGCCCGACGAATCTCTCTATGGCCTGTTCGATCTGTCAACTGGCTCCGTAGAGACTGCATCCGAGTGCGATAGCAGTGATCCAGCGGCGGAAATCCTGATGGTCGACGGGCCCCGTAGTCCCCCTGGCTTCGCCCGTGATGGTGGGGCAGGCGACGGAGGCGACCCCGCACGAGACCACGAAGAGTACCAGCCCGAGCCACTCGACTCTCTGCAAAGAGAGGAACTTCGCCGCAGGAACGTGGATGCCCTGCGTACTCCCATCGCAGGAGAAATCCCTGAGGCTCGCGCCTTGGAGGAGGCACGTTTGGCCAATTTGGCCGAACGCACTCGACTGGAGAATCTTCAGCGAGCACTCGACTAGCGCGCGCGGCAACGAGTTCCCGACACTAGTCGACGTCAACTCTTCCCGCCGACTCAGGTATATCGAACCCCAATCCAGAATTTAGCAGCTGCGACCCGTATAGCAGAGTCCATCCAGCCCTCTCAGTCGGAAGCTGGCAGAGGCTTGATGCAGATCAGGGATCTGCTCCGGGCAGCAGGAGATCAGAATTCGGCTATGTCGCAGTCACGCAACAGAATTCACAGTCGATCCGTCGCTGCGAATACGGTTCAGTCGGCTCACAGCCCCAGATCGCCTCCGCGGCGTGAAGGGCGCGAGAATCGGCGAGACCAATATGGTGACCGACTCGACCAAGATGATAGGCGTCGAGTGCCCAATTCCTCTCCGAGGGGTGGGTCTTACGCTCCTCGGCAGCAAGATGACATACGTCAGCTCAGTGCGGGGCGAAGAGTTCCAGTCGACCCCAGAGAACCAGGCTTTGATACGCGATCCATTATCGTGCAAGGCTTAGTTGACCGGAACAGAGCCCATCGAGGTGGACTCGACAGAGATGCGCCCACAAGCAGTCGAGTGCATGTTTCTGGTCCTGAATGTTTCAGCAGAGCTATCAGAGCCGCAGTTATCCCTCCCAATTTCAGGTTGGCAATAGGAGTCAGCAAGTTCACTGGTGAGTCTAAGCCTGAAACTTGGCTTGAAGACTACCGAGTGGCGGTTCAGATTGGTGGTGGGAACGACGAGGTGGCCATGAAGCATTTGCCCCTCATGCTGGAAGGTTCTGCCAGGCATGGTTGACTCAATTACCTCCTAGCAGCATTTACACTTGGGAAGATCTGTCTCGAGTATTCATCAGAACGTTTGAAGGAACTTGCAAGCGACCGGCTGGATTGACGGAGCTGCAAGTCTGCGTGCAGAAGAACAATGAGACTCTCAGGGAGTATATTCAGAGATGGATCACTTTGCACCATACTGTGGAGAATGTGTCTGATCATCAGGCAGTGTGCGCCTTTAAGGATGGTGTCAAGAATAGAGAATTGAGTTTGAAATTTGGTCGAACCGGTGACATGACCTTGAGTCGGATGATGGAGATTGCTACCAAGTACGCCAACGGCGAAGAAGAAGACCGACTCCGAAGC
>NW_025244086.1:0-2821 GCF_018294505.1 Triticum aestivum
GGCCAAACCTACGAGTGTTGATGACCGATAGGTAAATGCACCCCGAGGTTCATCAATCGTGGAAATCGCTCCAAGACCTCAAAATGGTGAGTAATAGTCCATGAAATGCGCCAAAATCGGCCAAAACTACAAGTGTTGATGACCTACACGTAAACGCACCTTAGGGATCATTAATCATGGAAATCTCTCCAGGACCTCAAAAAGGTGAGCAATAGCCCATGAGACGGGTCGAATCAGCCAAAACGGCGAGTGTCGATGACCTGCACGTAATAGGACCTTGTAGTTCAACAAGCAAGGAAATCGCACAGGGACCCCAAAATGGTGATTAATAGCCCATGAAATGGGCCAGAATTGGGAAAAACAGAGAGTGTTGATGAATGACACGTAAGCGCTTCATGGGGTTTAGCAACCATTAAAATCGCTTCGGGACCCCAAAATGGTGATTAATAGTCCATGAAAGGGGCCAGAATCAGCGGAAATTGTGAGTGTTAATGACCTACACGTAAGCGCACATTAGGGTTCAGTAACCATAAAATCGCTCTGAAACCCAAAATCAATGAGTAATAGCCCATGAAACGGGCCAGAATCAGCCAAAATGGCGAGTGTTGATGAACGACACGTAAGCACACCTTGGGCTTCGGCAACCATAAAAATCGCTCTAGGACCCCAAATTGGTGAGTAGTAGTCCACGAAACGGGACAGAATCGGCCAAAACAGCGAGTTTAATGACCTACATGTAAGCGCACCTCAGGGTTCAGTAACCATGGAAATTGCTCCTTACCCCAAAACGGTGAGTAATAGTCCATGAAACGGGTCAGAATCGTCAAAGAGGTGAGTGTTGATGAACGATACGTAAGCGCACCTTGGGGTTCAGCAACCATAAAAGTCGCTCTGGGATCCCAAAACAGTGAGTAATAGTCCACGAAATGGGCCCGAATCGGCTAAAATGGCGAGTGTTAATGTCATGCACGTAAGCGCACCATGGGGTCCATAAACCAAGAAAATCGCTTCGGGACCCCAAAACGGTCAGTAATACTCCATGAAACGGGCCAGAATCGGCCAAACCTACGAGTGTTGATGACCGATAGGTAAATGCACCCCGAGGTTCATCAATCGTGGAAATCGCTCCAAGACCTCAAAATGGTGAGTAATAGTCCATGAAATGCGCCAAAATCGGCCAAAACTGCAAGTGTTGATGACCTACACGTAAACGCACCTCAGGGATCGTTAATCATGGAAATCTCTCCAGGACCTCAAAAAGGTGAGCAATAGCCCATGAGACGGGTCGAATCAGCCAAAACGGCGAGTGTCGATGACCTGCACGTAATAGGACCTTGTAGTTCAACAAGCAAGGAAATCGCACAGGAACCCCAAAATGGTGAGTAATAGCCCACGAAACGGGCCAGAATCGGGCAAAACAGAGAGTGTTGATGAATGACACGTAAGCGCTTCATGGGGTTTAGCAACCATTAAAATCGCTTCGGGACCCCAAAATGGTGATTAATAGTCCACGAAACGGGCCAGAATCAGCGAAAATTGTGAGTGTTAATGACCTACACGTAAGCGCACATTAGGGTTCTGTAACCATAAAATCACTCTGAAACCCCAAATCAATGAGTAATAGCCCATGAAACGGGCCAGAATCAGCCAAAGTGGCGAGTGTTGATGAACGACACGTAAGCACACCTTGGGCTTCGGCAACCATAAAAATCGCTCTAGGACCCCAAATTGGTGAGTAGTAGTCCACGAAACGGGACAGAATCGGCCAAAACAGCGAGTGTTAATGACCTGCATGTAAGCGCACCTCAGGGTTCAGTAACCATGGAAATTGCTCCTTACCCCAAAACGGTGAGTAATAGTCCATGAAATGGGTCAGAATCGTCAAAGAGGTGAGTGTTGATGAACGATACGTAAGCGCACCTTGGGGTTCAGCTACCATAAAAGTCGCTCTGGGATCCCAAAACAGTGAGTAATAGTCCACGAAATGGGCCCGAATCGGCTAAAATGGCGAGTGTTAATGTCATGCACGTAAGCGCACCATGGGGTCCATAAACCAAGAAAATCGCTTCGGGACCCCAAAACGGTCAGTAATACTCCATGAAACGGGCCAGAATCGGCCAAACCTATGAGTGTTGAAAAACGATAGGTAAATGCACCACGAGGTTCATCAATCGTGGAAATCGCTCCAAGACCTCAAAATGGTGAGTAATAGTCCATGAAATGCGCCAAAATCGGCCAAAACTGCAAGTGTTGATGACCTACACGTAAACACACCTTAGGGATCATTAATCATGGAAATCTCTCCAGGACCTCAAAAAGGTGAGCAATAGCCCATGAGACAGGTCGAATCAGCCAAAACGGCGAGTGTCGATGACCTGCACGTAATAGGACCTTGTAGTTCAACAAGCAAGGAAATCGCACAGGGACCCCAAAATGGTGATTAATAGCCCATGAAATGGGCCAGAATTGGGAAAAACAGAGAGTGTTGATGAATGACATGTAAGCGCTTCATGGGGTTTAGCAACCATTAAAATCGCTTCGGGACCCCAAAATGGTGATTAATAATCCATGAAAGGGGCCAGAATCAGCGGAAATTGTGAGTGTTAATGACCTACACGTAAGCGCACATTAGGGTTCAGTAACCATAAAATCGCTCTGAAACCCCAAATCAATGAGTAATAGCCCATGAAACGGGCCAGAATCAGCCAAAATGGCGAGTGTTGATGAACGACACGTAAGCACACCTTGGGCTTCGGCAACCATAAAAATCGCTCTGGGACCCCAAATTGGTGAGTAGTAGTCCACGAAACAGGACAGAATC
>NW_025244087.1:0-2821 GCF_018294505.1 Triticum aestivum
CAAATGTAACCAAACAAGATCTCCAGGTGCAAACACAACATGTTTTCTACCCTTATCTCCAGCAATTTTATATTTAGCATTCATACGCTCAATGTTTTCCTTAGTTAACTCATGCATTTTTAAAATCAATTCAGCACGTTCTTTAGCATCAAAATTAACCTTCTCCGAAGATGGAAGAGGCAACAAATCAATAGGTGCACGAGGTAGGAAACCTTACACAATTTCAAAAGGGCACATCTTAGTAGTAGAATGCAATGAACAATTATAAGCAAATTAAATATGAGGCAAGCATTCTTCCCACATTTTCTTGTTATTCTTCAAAACATCCCTAAGCATAGTAGACAAT
Source organism: Triticum aestivum (assembly GCF_018294505.1). Classification (NCBI taxonomy): domain Eukaryota; kingdom Viridiplantae; phylum Streptophyta; class Magnoliopsida; order Poales; family Poaceae; genus Triticum; species Triticum aestivum. The sequence goes on from NW_025244087.1 coordinate 347, forward strand.
GTTGTATTGACTACTTCAGTTTGTCCATCAGTTTGGGGGTGACAAGTAGTACTGAAAAGCAGTTTAGTCCCCAACTTAGCCCATAAACATCTCCAAAAGTGGCTAAGAAAGTTAGTATCACGATCTGAAACAATAGTATTTGGCACACCATGCAAGCGAATAATTTCATGAAAGAACAAATCAGCAACATTAACAGCATCATCGCTTTTATGCCATGGTATAAAGTGTGCCTTTTCGAGAACCTATCCACGACAACAAATATGCTATCCCCCCTTCTTTGTTCGAGATAAACCTAAAACAAAGTCCATAGATATATCCTCCCAAGGAACACTAGGTACAGGCAAAGGCATATATAAACCATGAGGATTGAGTCGTGACTTAGCTTTTTGACATGTAGTGCAGCGAGCAACAAAACGCTCAACATCCCGTCTCATCTTTGGCCAAAAGAAATGTGTAGCAAGTATATCCTCTGTCTTCTTGACGCCAAAGTGTCCCATTAACCCTCCTCCATGCGCCTCCTGCAACAACAAAAGACGAACAGAGCTAGCTGGAATATGTAAGTGCATCTAGTGCCACCCCTAGTTGGTTTTGGAGTATTGACGACAAACCTAGTTGAGGGACTAATGTGTTTGTGAGAATTGCAAGATAACACAGGTAGAAGTCCCTCATTGATTCGGTTTTACTACCAGAGATGACCCCTAAAAATGTATGAAGACATTGAAGCCAAAGGTGGTATATGAAGATATTCACATTGAAGACTATGACAAAAGAAGACACGTTATGAAGCCTATGGAGCTCGAAGACTTAGATCTTTCGTAGTTCTTTTTATTTTGTGTTGAGTCATAGGAACCACCGTACTGTTAAGTGGGGTCCAGGAGAACCGGTCAGAATGACTGAAGTGATGCCTAAACCAAAAACCTATGTCTTCGAGTGAAGACAATGAGAGCGAATCTTGTCCAGAGCCGGACAAGTCAGCTTTGCTTGTAGCCCAAGTAAAGTTGCCATGAGAGTTTGAAATCTGACCGTTGAGACACGTGTCAGTTCCTTAGTGACCAAGGGTCATTTCGGACAAATCAGGTCGGGTTGCCAAGTGGCTATAAATAGCCCACCCCCTACAACCATAAACTGTTGGCTGCTCAGATTTCAGTGCACGGCTTTTGTCGTTTGAGAGCAACCCACCTCGAAGCCTTTGAGAGAAAATTCCTAGCGAGGAGAAAAGCCCTAACCACCCAGAGCCAGAGAACATTGGGCATCACTTAAGTCTTCTTGTCTGTGTGATCCGAAGACTTATTACACTTGAGGACTGTGAATCCTCCAGACGGTTAGGCGTCGCGTTTAGAGCATCCAAGAGACATTGTGGATTGCCTGTGAACGAAGTCTGTGAAGGTTTGGGAGTCTACCTTGAAGACTTACCAGAGTGATTGGGCGAGGACTATATGACCTTAGCTCAAGGAGAATACGGTGAGGACTTGGTGTCCTGAGCTGCGTGTTCTGGACTGGGTGTCCGGGACTGTGTGTCCTAAGGTTTAAATACCTAGCCGCTCCAACCAGATGTACAGTTGTCACAGCAACTGGAACTGGTCCAACACATCATTGTCTTCAACGAGTCACCGGTTTCATCTTCACTTCCTTTTTCTTACTGTTACTCATTGTGAAGCCATTGCATGCTTGCTCTATCTTTTGTCTTCACAACGTGAATGTATGATCTGTTTGGCTTCATAACTTCTTCCTACCTGATCCTTATTACACTACAGCTGTTTGTCTTTGTGCTTTCACTCTATTGAATACTTGACCATGGCTTGCCTAGTGTAATCTAACTTCCGCTGCATAGTAATAGGCAAAATCTTCGCTGTTTGTCTTCATAACTCCCACGTTTTGAAGACTTTCATAAAAAACGCCTATTCACCCCCCTCTAGTCGATATAACGCACTTTCAATTGGTATCAGAGCAAGGTGCTCCCTTGTTCTGTGTGATTTGGTTTAACCACCTGGAGTTTTAGCTATGTCGACTGCAGGGATAATCAAAGTCTCCGCTGCGTGCCCCGTCTTCGATGGAACTGAATATCCCTACTGGAAGAATAAGATGCACATGCATCTTGAAGCCATTGACGTCGACCTATGGTATGTCGTCGAGAACGGCGTTCCCAAGGCTGGAGAAGGTGTCACTGCTGCTGATGTCAAGAAGTTCACTCAACTGGACTCTACTGCCAAAAATATCATCTGTGGTCATCTGACAAAAGGACAGTATGGCCGTGTGAGTGCCTTGAAGACATCCAAGCTGGTCTGGGACTGGCTCTCCAAGGTCAATGAAGGCATCTCAACCCAGAGAGATCAGAGAATCGGTGTTCTTCGCAACCTCTTCAACCGCTTCAAGCGAAATGACAATGAGAATGTCCAGCACACATTTGACCGGCTCACTGACATCACAAATGAGCTTCAAGCCCTCGGCGCCACTGAGATCACCAAACATGAAATC
>NW_025244088.1:0-2820 GCF_018294505.1 Triticum aestivum
TGGTGGAGATGGTGTTGTGTCAACAGGAACTGGATTACTATCTGCTGGGGTTGGGGTTAGATTGGGTGAAGCTGGTTCTCTGTTCATCGCAGTAGAGGTACAATCTGTGAGAGTTTGGGTTATGTGTGGTAGGGCTGGTTCTCGTGCAAGTACATCCGGGGTGCTATCTCCACCAAGAGGTAGCATCGTTTTATTTGGAGACCGTGTTTTTAGTCCGCTAGATACTGGCATCACTCGCTCCAATTCAAATGGCTGATAAACAGGAAACATATTTGAATGTACAAACATTGTATGAGAGACAGATGCAATAGATAGTGTGGAAAAAAGAGGACATGAAATAGTTGACATGTATATTGTTTAACTAAAACAGATAGCATGGCATAATTTCACATATATGATGTCCATCTAAACTGGATAGCGTAGCATAACATAATTCAAAGATATGATGAATAACTAAATAGGATCGCATGACATAACTCACCTATATGTTATCTAAGTAATCAGGATTGCATCATTTAATTCACATATGTGATTTATATGCTAAACAGAGGGCATTCGATATGATGTCTGAACTAAGAACATGGTGTTGAATATTGTGTATATGATGTCTAAATTATGCAATGCAAGACACCATATGCATGATATGAGTAGTATAACCGTGCCAAGTTAGAGCATACACCTCGGTGGGGGAATAGGACTGGTCATCTATCTCTGAATTCATCTCTGAGGAGCGATCGGGACCCAACAAGAGATCTGCTTCGACAGGTAGCACTGTCTGCTCTAAAGGCCTTGTTTTTACTCCAGATTTTTCCATCTCCCACCCAAATGGCTGATTCACACGAAGAGTAGTTTAATGTACAAACATTGTCGACAAATGGAAATGTAATGAAGAAAAGGATGGGCAAGATATCATTCAAATATATGATGCCTGGTTAAACAGGATGGCATTGCACATTTCACATATATTATGGCTGGCTAAAAGACATGAGACTGCATAATTCCCATATATGATATAGAAACTAAATAGGTGGCATTACAGAACATGTCTAAACTAAGAAGATGACATATATAATGTCAAAAGTAGGCACTACAAGGCAACATATGCATGATATGACTAACATCATCATGCTAAGGTAGAGCAAACACCTTGGGGGGTAAATAGGAGTGGTCAGCTGCGTCTGAATCCGCCTCAGAACAGATATCTTCCTCTGGATTACAATCTGGAGAGGGAGGGGAGGGTTTTCCATTGAACCCACCATGGAGCAATGTCTGCATGACATTGTATTTCCGCACAAAACTCTTCTCTTTTTCTCTACATGTTCAGCATGACTATGTACAATATCTGACATGCATACGAAAAAAATATGGTGAGACTATGTAAGGAGAGCATGCAGAAATTTAGAGTGATGGTAACAACCAGTGCACTGATCCAAAAATAATGATAGCAGGCTAATGATTGCTTTAATTTAATAAAAAGATAGATGATGATTGCTTTACTATTTGTTACCCACCCAAGATGAACAACATAGGCCTACCCTAGGTGAACTAGATATTAGACAGAGATACTATTCATTGTTGCCTCGAATGTGCCCCACAACTAATTTAGAACTCAAGTTTGAACATTAATTTGGACCTGACTTGGAGTCCAAGAGGTGAACAGGATGATAAAGTAGGAGGTAATTTTTGAGCAGTGCATAACATAAGCAGAAACAAAAGAGTGCAACCTCTCTTGTGGACCCGTGTACTCCTCAGGTTCATCTGCTGAGTCGATGATGGTGATGCTGTTGCGGTGGGTGCCGATAGCAGGGAAGGAGATCTGAGGCGGCGAAAGACGTTCAGGAGTCGTGATGTCTGGTTTGGTGGATGCTTCTGTTGATGGAGCAGCTCAGGTGAGGTGGACAACGTTGCGGCAGGAGCAGGGCAAACCACACAAAGTTCCCTTCGACACCTACTTGTAACTGAAGTAATTCTGTAAGGGCTCATTTGGCTTGCATGATTCTAAAAATGCAGGGATAGAAAAAACACCGGAATATGATAGGAATGCACATGGTAAACAGAGCATTTATAAACACATAATTTCTGTCAACTTAGGTGTTTGGTTCACAGGAATTGGAAGAGCAGAGGAATGCAAAGAAACATGGCCAAAATAAAGTGAAACCATATAAAAGCGTGTACAATTAGAATGTTATTCTACCACTAATGCACTTGGTGTTGTTTTCATGCATAGGATTTTGAAAAGTACGTCCAGGTGGATGTTTTGCTCCATTCCTTTCAACAAAATGCATGAATAATTGAATAGTAGAGTGTCATAGGAAAAATATTGCTATGTTTTTCCGTTGAACCAAAATAGCCCTAATGGATCAACATGAATGTATAGTAATAAGTGATGCAACAAGTGTACAACCTCTTTGCCATAGCCGTGTCGACCTTAGTATCATTGGGTTGGTCGCTGAAGCAGTTGAGGCTAAGGTGGTTGCCGGAGGTGTGGAGGAAGATCTGAGGAATCTGTAGACGATGTACAGGGCACTGCTCTATTGTGATGGATCGTTCTGTCGTTGGAGCAGCTCCAGTGAGCTGTAAGACTTCAAGACTGAACCACCACAAGACAGACATCGTCAATCTCAAGTGGGATTCTAATAGCATCTCCAATAGATGATGTAAAATAGATATAAAATTTACATCACCAAAAACCACCTGACTACAACAGATGAGGTAAAAATTGTTGACTCTGAACTTAACTATCAAAACTGAAATGTACTGTGGAATCTAAATGTTACTGTCGAAACTAAATGCAGTGGTAGCAGAGAGGCACTTGACATG
>NW_025244089.1:0-2820 GCF_018294505.1 Triticum aestivum
AGAGGGAATAATGCTATCTTCGTCGTGGTCGATCGTCTTTCCAAAGTAGCTCATTTTCTACCTGTTCGTGAGAGTATAACCGCTAGCCAGCTGGCAGACTTATACATCTCCCGAATAGTGTCCCTCCATGGTGTTCCTTTGGAAATCAATTCGGATCGAGGAAGTCTTTTCACCTCTCGATTTTGGGAAAGTTTCCAAAATGCTATGGGAACCCGTCTCTCCTTTAGCACCGCTTTCCACCCTCAGTCAAGTGGTCAAGTGGAACGCGTCAACCAAATTCTAGAAGACATGCTTCGAGCCTCTGTTATCTCGTTCGGAATGGACTGGGAGAAGTGCCTTCCATTTGCCGAATTCGCTTACAACAACAGCTATCAATCTAGCTTGGGTAAAGCCCCTTTTGAAGTTCTTTATGGACGACGATGTCGAACACCCCTTAACTGGTCAGAGACCGGGGAAAGACAATTCTTTGGCCCGGATATGATTCAGGAAGCAGAAGAACAAGTTTGTATCGTTCGTGAAAAGTTGAAAACAGCCCAATCTCGTCAAAAGAGTCAATATGACCGAAAACATAAGGCTATGACTTTCGAGGTTGACGAGAAGGCTTATCTTCGGGTCACCCCTCTGAAGGGAACCCATCGCTTCGGTATCAAAGGCAAATTGGCTCCTCGTTACATTGGACCTTTTCGCATTCTTGCCAAACGAGGAGAAGTTGCCTACCAATTGGAACTACCTCCGCACCTCTCCAGAGTTCACGATGTCTTCCACGTTTCTCAACTCAGGCGTTGCTTCTCGGATCCTATCCGTGAAGTGGGCCACGAAACGCTTGATCTCCAAGATAATCTTACATATCGAGAGTACCCCATTCGTATCCTCGATCAAGCCGAACGTACCACGCGACGTCATAACATCAAGTTTCTCAAGGTTCCATGGTCGCACCATTCTGAAGATGAAGCAACTTGGGAAAGGGAGGATCGTCTTCGACTCGAGTATCCCGCCTTCTTCTCGGAGGAACCCAAATCTCGGGACGAGATTCTTTTGAGTGGGGGTGAGTTGTCACACCCTAGCTAGTCATGCATTAGAGTGTTGCATCATGTTTACTCTTTCAGCAGAAACTTGAAATGGGGATGACAGAACCCCCAGTCCCCTCTGAAACCAACTAGGGTTTACTAAAATAATTTTCAATGAACCTGAAATGCCCTTCTAAAATGCCCATCATTTTTGCCTTGGTTCAGAACCTCTGCCAAAAATGGTGCAAACTTTTCTAGGCCATCCTAGGGTTCTTGAGTTAAATCATAACTATTTGAATTTGGGCATTTAAAATAATATAAAATATTTAAATGCTCAAATATCTCCAAACTAAAATGTTTCATGTTGGAAATAATCCAACCATGAGCCAGGAGTAGTTTGGTGATTTTTGGAATTGCCTAGGTATTTTATTTAATTCAACAAAGTTGCAGATTTATTAAATAAAACAAAAAACAGAAGAAAAAGGAAAAAGCTTACCTGGCGCCACCGCAGCCCACTAGCCAGCCCACCTGCCGGCCCAGCCCAGCACCGCTCCAGCGAGCTGCTTCGGCCAGGCAGGCAGGCAGGTGCCCGACGGCGACCGCGGCGTGCGCCACGCACCTGCTCGCCGCCTCGCCGCTCCCCTCGCCAGGTGACGACGTGGATCGTCCTCCCTCTCTCCCCCGAATCCCCCAGACACCCCCTCTCCTCTCCAGCTCCTCCCCCTCGCACGCCCCAGCCATGGCCGACGCCACCATCGCCGCACCACCGTCGTAGCCGTGCTCCCCGTCGTCTCCACGCCGCCTCACCGTGTCCAGGAGCTTCGCCGCTGTCCACTTCATCGAGCAGCCGAGCCCCGAGTGCTCGCAACGCCCGAGACCACCGCACCGACCTCGCCCGAGCTCACCGTCGCCGGAGATCCCCTTCAACGCCGACGTCGCTCCGGTCCATCTCCGACCGCACCAAGGACTCCGTCGCACTCACTGTGAGCTTAGCCATCTTCCCCTCCCTTCTGTTCTTGCTCCCGAGCCGTGTAGCAACCTCCCGGAGCTCAACCGCACCCACCGCCGTGGACCTCGTCGCCGACGTGCTCCCGGTCATCCTCCGGCCACAAGATGGTGTCCATCTTGCTCACCGCGTTCCACAGCACCTAGCTAGCCACTCCACGAGCCTCATCGAACCCCCTAGCACCAAGTTCACCTCCGACCGAACCTCGGTGGCCGCCAAAGTCGTCGCCGGCGTCGACTCCGGCCACCCCGATCCCAACGGACTCCGCCAAGAGCCGCGGGTCGTCCTCAGCTTCACTCCGGTGGTCGCCACGTTCCATTTGGTGGCCGAAACGACCAAAACCACTATCGCCGCCGCACTGTTGGTCGCTGCCGGCCAGAACTCCGGCGAGCTGACGTGGCCTAGTTAATTAACCACTAACCCACCACCTACAGACGCTGACAAGTGGGCCCCAGGGGTTAGTCAAAGCTAACCAGCCCGGGGTCAACGCGGGATTAGCCCCTGTGACACTGACGTGTGGACCCCACACGTCAGGTTTGACCCGAGCCAGCTCTGTTGACCTGCTGATGTCACTGTGACGTCAGGCTGACGCAGTAAATGATATTTCTGGATTTAAATTAAATCAGGAAATTCCAGAATATTATTTAAACTTCAAAAATTCATAACTTTTATTCTGTAACTCCAAATTGGACAAATAATATATGAAAAATGATCAGAAAAATCCAATCTATCCATCTGTACTATTTTCATGCATGATCAAACAAGTTAACTTGATGTTTCAATCAGAACAAGAAAAGGCACTTTAAA
>NW_025244090.1:0-2820 GCF_018294505.1 Triticum aestivum
CACCCGTGCTATCTCGCTACTACGGATGTCACACCATTCCCCCTTCCCTTATACTAGGTTTACATCATCAGTGGTCTCTCTACTCCACATACACTCTCTCCCTCTCACACACAAACACACACAGACACACACAAACACCCATTTATCTGGATCCTCATCTCTCCCCATGTCCGCATGTGTATCTCACACACTCACTCTCTAATTATGGATATGTGTCTCCACGTTACACAACACAAAGCCCCATGTACATGTCTCTCTCTCTCCTCCACACACATAGACACAAAGAATCTGTTATCATTGCCTCAGTCTCTAACATATCACACACGCACACTGTCTCCCACTCTCGCAAACATGCTCAACAAGGGTTTCCCCGTGAAAAACTTACCGTCTATTCATCAACAGTCGTGGCAGTACGGCGAACACGAGATGTCAAAAAGAATAAATCTACACGTGCTTAGACCACCTAGTATGACTACTAAGACTAGAGCAAGCCAAAAAGCGTGCCGCCGTCACCCCCTCCTTATCGGCGATGGGAAAATCTTTGTTTTACATAGTCGAGAAGTCATTGTGCTAAGGCCCCACATGCCGAGGCGTTGAATAGAATGTAGATGCTAGTTTACGGAAGCAAGTATCGATAATACGTTTGTATCTCCGTACTTATATTTCTTCTCTTATAAAAACCGAGTTGGTGATGATGGTACGTGTGCCATCTTGCAATATAGACCGTCCGATCTATATCTGACGGATGGAAATTAAACTAAAAGATACCCGCACCCCTCTCCACATTTGTAGACAAGACCTTCCCTTGTTCATCCTTATCTCCAACAAACCTCATTGTTGAGTAATTAAGAAAGGAAGCCTCTGGAACAAATTGGCCTGGTGGCCGCTGCCGGCGTTGTCAATCCCCATGCCTCCGCTCAGTCCGACCACCAACCACCACCACACCCCACTCCTCTTCACCTTATCTCATATTTCTCGAGATATCATTAGTTTTTACACATGGGATTACTCCCGCAAGGGTCAATCACAACAAGTCTTTTATAAAAAAATGCATCTTGATGTTCCATGCAATGCACGGATCTTGCTAGTACTCCTACACAAGACAAAGTTGGTGATGCTGGTGTGTCTGCCATCTGTCGTTTCTGACCATTAGATCTACATCTAACGATTGTGAGGTAAGTTGTTACCTTTTCTCACCAACATCCCACTTGTCTACGAATTTACAGAAAATCCATAATTAGTATCTTAAAGCCAACCACATCCCTCCCTGACCTCACCAAAACAGCCCAAGGAATATATTCTAATTGAAACATAATATATCTCTAGTGACATATGTATATCAAAATTAGAGTGTTTTGTACCAAGTTTGTGAATAACTATTATTTTAATTATGATTCGTTGCAACAGACATGAACATTGCTAGTATTTCCAACCATGCATTTTTTCCTAGTATTGCATAGTTTCGAGTTTTCCATCAAGATATTAGTCACTCATGGTTATTTACTTTCAATCATGTACACATATGCACTATGTAACTAGCCTTGCTTATTGGCTTCCAAAGCTTAACTTTCGCTCCTACTTACAATATGTAGAGTATTTAACAAAAAACTACCACTTTCAACCAGCCCTAGGAAGAATCTATTGTACAAAAAATAGCAAAAACACACCCAAAATTTCTTAATCCACGCCAAAAACTACTACCTAGTACTCCTACCGATTAGGTTCGTTTAAACCCATTTATGACAGGGTTGGCCCACACGTCCGTGCTGATGAGGCAGCTTAAACCAACCCATTTTGTTTGACCGTTGACACGAGGGACCCACATCTGACCTTCTATCCTGTTATTCCCCCTCAAATCATTATTTTTCCTGAACATTACTTCAAACAGTACTGATGCATGTTCGTCGGTGGCGCCGGTGATGAGCGAGTTGGCCACCACTCCGCCGGATGGGCCGGACGCCACGCTGGCGTCCGCATGGGTTGGCAGGCTGGCCCGAGCGTGACTCACGAGCGAGCAAGCCGCCGCGCTGGCCTTCGCTCGAGCCAGATGGCTGGCCTTAGCGCGGCGCGCGTGAGCAAGCCGCTGCACTGCCGTGTCAATCTAGTTAGCAAACCTTGCAGACAAGCAGCTGGACGGAGCTATCTTGGCTAGCTGGCGGCCATGAGCGCCGGACGGAGCTGGCATCCGGGCTGTCGCAACATGGGCTCCGCACCGCCAGCGGCTTTGATCTCGCCTTCTGCCAGCGGCGGTAGCTGCGTCCCATGGCCGAGGATGACTAGGTGGATGGGCCAGAGGTAGGAGGTGACTCGAGGATTTTTGTTGGTAAGAGCATGTACAATGGTTGATAAGGTAGTCTTATCTTAAGTCTGCCACGTATCCAAGTGGTAGTAGGTTCTTGGCATTTGAGTGGTTTCTTGCATTATTAGGGGTTTCTTGTAAGGAACAATGTATGTACTACTAGCGACAACAGGCGATTCTAGGTTGTGTTGTACTCCAATGAGTACTACTATTGGTCGCAGGAGTGTATACCTCATTTTGTGGGTTCGATCCCGGCCGAACGCACAGCGGCCTTTTTAAAAAAATAGTACTACTACACTTTGGTGCGAGCCAACATTTTACACGGGTAGTTTGAGTTTTGAAGTCAAACGGACGTGCGGCTCCACAATCTGGGTGCACTGGATAGCCTAGCCACGTGAACGGGTATTCCTTCCCAGCATCCCGTGGCCCACGTGCTCGCCCTAGCCGCACCTCGCTTGCAGCTTCCTCATCAGCTAGTAGCATATTTAAACTAGCGCCTCCCAATTAAGCCCGAGGAGCCG
>NW_025244091.1:0-2820 GCF_018294505.1 Triticum aestivum
GTTGACCATGCATGCACACGTGACGAATTGTGTCCATTTCAGTAGCATGAGTAACTGAGTTTTCAGTCGGTCGGACGGAGTAAATCATTTGCCAATGCCGAATAAAAATGGAAAACTGATCAGTCAAAAATGAAAATGGGAAAACCTAAAATGCACGCTATGTGTATCGACGCTTCTTGCCGTAAAAGTCACGAAGAAATCTACATGGAAAAAAAATGCCATGGGCGCTGCGCTGGTTACCATAAACACATGATGAGCGATTGGAAGGAATGGATATGTGATCTAAATATGAGTATGAATAGGGATTTGGATATGACCTGATTCTATATAATCGGATGTAATTTCCTTATTTGCTTGGATGTCTTATTAGACGGTAAAAAGAAGAAGAGAATCTTGTAACCTGATTTGATCGCATCCTCCGAATGCAATGTTTGCTTCCATCTAATGAACTATTTATACGCATGATCTAGGCTGGTTCCTTTGCATCAATCAACACAACATTGTCCATCCATCGTTTGTCTTGGTCCAAGTCCAAGTCCAAGTCCAACAATGGCATCATCATCGTCCCAGTTCGCATTCTCCCTGCACGACGGCAGCCTCACCGTCGGCGGAGCCGTGCTCCTCTCCGGCGTGCCGTCCAACGTCGCGCTCTCGCCGTTCACGATCGACCCGTCGTCCTCCGACGCGCCGGCGCACCTTCTCGAGCAGGCCACGGCCGGGGCAGGCCGTGGCGCCTTCCTCGGCTTCACGGCCCCGGCCGCCACCGACCGCGCGCCGTGCCGCATCGGCCTGTTGGCCGGCCGGAGGTTCCTCAGCGTGTTCCGCTTCAAGACGTGGTGGAGCACCATGCACGCCGGCGACCGCGGCCGCGACGTGCAGCCCGAGACGCAGTGGGTGCTCCTCGACGCCCCCGAGCTCGGCCCCGGCGGGTGCGTCTTCGTGCTCCCGCTCGTGCAGGGCAGCTTCCGCTCCGCCATCTTCCCCTCCGAGGACGTCGAGGACGGACTCGTGCTCTGCGCCGAGAGCGGGTCGCCGGCTGTCACCGGCTCGGACTTCGGGCGCATAGCCTACGTGCACGCCGGCACCGACCCCTACAAGGTCATCCGCGAGGCCTACGTGGCCGCCCGGGTGCACCTCGGCACCTTCAAGCTCATGGAAGAAAAGGCCCTGCCGCCCATGGCGGAGCGGTTCGGGTGGTGCACCTGGGACGCGTTCTACCTCACCGTCGACCCCGCCGGCGTCTGGCAGGGCGTCTCGGAGTTCACCGACGCCGGCGTGCCGCCCCGCTTCATCGTTATCGACGACGGCTGGCAGAGCGCGAATCGTGACGACGACCCGCCACATGCCGACACGCCGGGGCTCGTCCTCTGCGGCGAGCAGATGACGGCACGCCTCTACCGCTTTGACGAGGGCGAGCGCTTCAGGCGGTACAGGGAGGGCGATCTGCTGCGTTGCCCGCCGGAGCTCTTCTACGACAAGAACCTGCCCAAGACGGTCGTCCGCAAGGCCTGCGAGATCGAGGGCATCCTCAACGCCAGGAAGAAGGCGGCGGCCACCGAGATGTCAAGCTTGGACGCAAAACTCGAGCAGCTGCGGCGGGAGCTGGAGCAGCTGCTCGCCAAGAGCGCGGACGTCCTCGACAAGCTCCGCAGCCGGGCTGAAGGTGGCGACGGCGGCGAGGTGGGGCTGAAGGCGTTCCTCAAGGACATGAGGCAGAGGTTCCCATCGCTGGACGACGTGTACGTGTGGCAGGCGCTCTGCGGCGCGTGGGGCGGCGTGCGTCCGGGCACGGCGGCACTGGACACGGTGGTCGAGCCCGCGCGCCTCTCCCCCGGCCTGGCGGCACCATGGACGACCTGGCCGTGGACCGCATCGTGGAGGGCGGCATCGGGCTGGTGCAGCCGCAGCACGCCGGGAAGCTGTACGACGCCATGCACTCGTACCTGGCCGGCTCCGGGGTTACGGGCGTGAAGGTGGACGTGATGAACACGCTGGAGTACGTGTGCGCGGAGCACGGCGGCCGCGTGGAGCTCGCCAAGGCCTACTACGCCGGGCTGTCGGAGTCCATCGCGGCCAACTTCGAAGGCACGGGCATGATCGCGAGCATGGAGCAGTGCAACGACTTCTTCTTCCTGGGGACGAGGCAGGTGGGCATGGCGCGCGCCGGCGACGACTTCTGGTTGGGCAACGGCGACGACGCATACTGGCTGCAGGGCGTGCACATGGTGAACTGCTCGTACAACAGCCTGTGGATGGGCCAGTTCGTGCGGCCGGACTGGGACATGTTCCAGTCGGACCACGTCTGCGCCGTCTTCCACGGCGCCTCCCGCGCCGTCTCCGGCAGCCCCCTCTACGTCAGTGACTCGCTGGGATGCCATGACTTTGCCCTGCTCAAGACCCTCGTGTTCCCGGACGGTACCCTGCCGCTGTGCCTCCACTATGCACTGCCCACCAGGGACTGCCTCTTCAAGAACCCTCTCTCGGACCAGGAGACTGTCCTCAAGATGTGGAACCTCAACAACGTACAAAACTTTTTCCTGTTAATTATGCCACGGCATTCTCACTTGATTACAACATCAAATTTTAATTTTTCCTATGAATCTGTGTGTATGTTTTTTGCAGTTTGGAGGCGTGATCGGGGCGTTCAACTGCCAGGGAGCCGGATGGGACCCGGCGGAGCGCCGCATCCGAGGCCACGCGCACTGCTACAAGCCGGTCTCCGGCGAGGTCCACCCGACCGACGTCGAGTGGTGGCAGAGGGAAGAGACGGCAGGCATGGCCGACGCGGCGGAGTACGCCGTGTACAAGCACCACTCTGGG
>NW_025244092.1:0-2820 GCF_018294505.1 Triticum aestivum
ACCGCACCTAATTCTGATCTCGTTGTACGAAAGTGGCCTACAATTTTTCGACATAGGGCGGTTCTCATCTACCTTAGTTGCACCTTTCGCGGATACTTTAATAGGATCTTGAACTTCAACTATGTTGCCTTCACCATCGTCTACATATTCAATTGCACAAGTACTAAGATCAGCCGTTTTCTTACTCAAATTTTTCTTTAGCTGATCATACTCATGGCTCTTAGCTATCACGGTCTTCAAACTCTCCTGTAACTGATCCCACAAAGCTGGGTGTTCGCATGCTGCATGCATAGCTTCTGAAGCCAACACACTGACCTGGCTATATTTCATTCTTTCAGCTGCTCCAGTCCATCCAAATCCCAACAGATCACTTGTGCGCCTGGCGGGCAGTCCCAACCTTGCGTCTTTCGTGAACCGCACAAGAACTAAACACTTTGGTATTTCAAATATATTCAAGTACTTCAGTACATGGAATATGTGCTTGCAAGGTAGACCCTTTTGAATCATTCTTCTGCAGCTGCACCTTATAGTTTCTGCGGAATTTACTGGAGTGTACTCCACCCAAAAATGGCTCTTTCGGTTATTCTTCCAGGCCACGATGTACTGCTGTGATCCGTCTCCGAGCTTTATTTCTACAATCTCCATGCCGCCAATTTTCCTAAGATCAGCTTGCAACATATAGAAGTTTGCTGGAGTGAAGACGTGAGAAGCAGCTATCTCAAGTTCCCTCGAGCTAGTAACTGCCACCGGTACACTCTGTGAGGCCGTGCAATCATCTCGTGCCTCATTCTCACGGATACGTACAACGGCGTTCTCATAGTGCAAAATCATATCCACCAGGGTCATTTCACCATCTAGGTGGAGGTGAAGGCATGAGTTTAGACTTTCACTCCTCTGGTTGCTTGTCATGCCAAGCCAAAAACCCTCTGTCAGATAAGCCGCGGCCCACAGTCTCCTCTTCTTATACATCCGTCTCAACCATGTTACTGTTTTTTCCGACTGCCATCTTTTGAAAAACGCGTGCCATCTCTCCTCAAACGTGGTCGTGGACGTGCTATAGTACAGAAGAGTTCGGAACTCCTTCAAGGACTTGTGACTGAGGTGAATCTTCATATTTTTTTCTATATGCCACGTACATATACGGTGCTACACGTCTAGCAAGACTTGGCGAATTGCCTTGATCATCGCAGCGTCGGCGTCCGTGATAACACTCTTCGGCATCTTTTGACACATGGACCTCAAAAAGTCTCCAGCAGCCAAACATATGTCTCTTCGGTCTCGTCCGAAACTATGGCACAAGCAAAAACAGTGGTCTTCTGGTGATTGTGGAGACCAACAAACGGTATGAATGGCATACCACACCGGTTCATCTTGTACGTGCTGTCAAATACAAGCACGTCGCCGAAGTCCTCATAGTCATGACGAGACTGGGAGTCACACCAGAACATCCTCTTCATATGTCCTTTCTTGTCTAGCTTGTACTCAAAAAAGAAGCTAGGATCCCTCTGTTTCCTACTGGCCATGATGCCTATGACTGTGGCAACATCACCTTTTGAAAGCAGCTTCCTCTTCTCCCTGGCACAAAGGTTGTATATTTCACGCCTGGTAAAACCAACACCGCCATACCATACATGTTTGCTGATGAACGAATCCATCATGTCGTGAATTCTAATCCCTGCAGCTCCCATGGACAGTATCTCAGCTCTCTGGTACTCTTTGATTTTTCTGTGGGACCAAAGAAAAGGTACCTCGTCCGGTCCTGCCAAGATATGGCTATGCTTGTCCTCAAAATTATCAACATACCAAACCCCACGCTTTTGGTCAAGCTTCACGCTCAGGTGCGCTTCGAAGTGGCAGCGTGTCTCGGGTCTGAGCCTACGGCTGTGTCCTTCCCCGGTTAGCAACCTGCTATCACATTTTCCTTGTCTGGAACAAACAAACCGCCTATAACGCATATGACGTGACTTGGTTTTGGTATACCTGACCTTATTCTTTCTAATGCTGAAACCATTTTCTCTAGCATAGCTGTTGCAGAAATCATACACAACATCATGAGACGTAAAAGTCTTTTGTATTATCTGCATGAACATATCCCTCTTATCATCTGCACTAGCAGTATCTTGGACATTCTTTTTCCCCTCAACTTCTGTCACCTACACAATCATATCATAGCCATGAAAACAGTTTTCTATGGTATAACATTACTTCCATACAACATTCATTACATACATACCTCACTCATGATGACCGGCGATTGCGACTCCCCAGAATCAGGTGCAGCTAATGATTCGACATCAAGGCCTGTCTCCGCGTCTGATTCACCGTAATAGTCGTACGCATTATGACATTCGGAAATGAGCTGAAAAATATAACACAAATACATAAGTACTTATAATATAATATTCCAGGATTTATTCAACTTGCATGAATGCCAACAAAAAATTCCACTTCCATACCTGACTAATGTAATCCTCATTCGAGATCTCCGAGTTGTTTTCCTCACCATCATCATGCTCATTGTTTTCCTGACCATCATCATGTTCATCCATCTATAAATTTTCAAAATATAATATTGTCAGATGCCACCAAAAAATTACAACATGATAATGTGACTCACATTAAGATCTTCCAATACGTTCCCATTCTCTGACCTATCTCCACGATCTGAATTTTCATCATCTGACCAATCTTCTATCCAGTCTTTCATCACTTCTCCAAACTCCATGTCATACATCATATCAGTTAACTCATCGTCCGCCATTTCCTACAACAATTAATGTGTATCATCGCATGTGCAAACATTATCAATGTTGACATATA
>NW_025244093.1:0-2820 GCF_018294505.1 Triticum aestivum
AGTAGAACACAATTTGTTGTGGGCGTAGATGTTGTCAACTTTCTTGCTGCTACTAGTCTTATTTTGCTCCAGCGGTATTGTGGGATGAAGCGGCCCGGACCAACCTTACACGTACGCTTACGTGAGACCGGTTCCACCGACTGACATGCGGGTGTCTATCTCTCCCACTTTAGTTGGAGCGGATTCGACGAAAAGGGTCCTTATGAAGGGTAAATAGAAGTTGAAAAATCACGTTGTGGCTTTAACGTAGGTAAGAAAACGTTCTTGCTAGATCACCTATAGAAGCCACATAAAAACTTGCAACAACAATTAGAGGACGTCTAACTTGTTTTTGCAGCAAGTGTCTTGTGATGTGATATGGCCAAAAGTTGTGATGAATGATGAATGATATATTGTGATGTATGAGATCATGTTCTTGTAATAGGAATCACGACTTGCATGTCGATGAGTATGACAACCGGCAGGAGCCATAGGAGTTGTCTTTATTTTTGTATGACCTGCATGTCATTGAAGAATGCCATGTAAATTACTTTACTTTATTGCTAAACGCGTTAGCCATAGAAGTAGAAGTAGTCGTTGGCGTGACAACTTCATGAAGACACGATGATGGAGATCATGATGATGGAGATCATGGTGTCATGCCGGTGACAAAGATGATCATGGAGCCCCGAAGATGGAGATCAAAGGAGCTATATGATATTGGCCATATCATGTCACTACTATATAATTGCATGTGATGTTTATTATGTTTATGCATCTTGTTTACTTAGAACGACGGTAGTAAATAAGATGATCCCTTACAACAATTCAAGAAGTGTTCTCCCCTAACTGTGCACCGTTGCTAAAGTTCGTCGTTTCGAAGCACCACGTGATGATCGGGTGTGATAGATTCTTACGTTCACATACAACGGGTGTAAGACAGTTTTACACATGCAAAAACACTTAGGGTTAACTTGACGAGCCTAGCATGTACATATATGGCCTCGGAACACAGAGACCCAAAAGGTCGAACATGAGTCGTATGGAAGATACGATCAACATGGAGATGTTCACCGACGATGACTAGTCCGTCTCACGTGATGATCGGACACGGCCTAGTCGACTCGGATCGTGTAACACTTAGATGACTAGAGGGATGTCTAATCTGAGTGGGAGTTCATTGTAATAATTTGATTAGATGAACTTAATTATCATGAACTTAGTCTAAAACCTTTGCAAATATGTCTTGTAGATCAAATGGCCGCCGCTCATGTCAACATGAACTTCAACGCGTTCCTAGAGAAAACCAAGCTGAAAGATGATGGCAGCAACTATACGGACTGGGTCCGGAACCTGAGGATCATCCTCATAGCTGCCAGGAAACAATATGTCCTAGAAGGACCGCTAGGTGATGCACCCGTCCCAGAGAACCAAGACGTTATGAACGCTTGGCAGTCTCGCGCTGATGATTACTCCCTCGTTCAGTGCGGCATGCTTTACGGCTTAGAACCGGGGCTCCAAAAGCGTTTTGAGCAACACGGAGCATATGAGATGTTCGAGGAGCTGAAAATAGTTTTCCAAGCTCATGCCCGGGTCGAGAGATATGAAGTCTCCGACAAGTTCTATAGTTGTAAGATGGAGGAAAATAGTTCTGTCAGTGAGCATATACTCAAAATGTCTGGGTTGCACAACCGCCTGTCCTAGCTGGACATTAACCTCCCGGACGAGGCGGTCACTGACAGAATCCTTCAGTCGCTCCTGCCAAGCTACAAGAGCTTTGTGATGAACTACAATATGCAAGGGATGGTGAAAACCATTCCTAAAGTATTTTCAATGCTGAAGTCAGCAGAGGTAGAAATCAAGAAAGAACATCAAGTGTTGATGGTCAATAAAACCACCAAGTTCAAGAAGGGCAAGGGTAAGAAGAACTTCAAGAAGGACGACAAGGAAGTTGCCGCGCCTGGTAAGCCAGTTGCCAGGAAGAAGTCAAGCAATGGACCCAAGCCTGAGACTGAGTGCTTTTATTGCAAAGGGAAGGGTCACTGGAAGCGGAACTGCCCCATATACTTAGCGGACAAGAAGGCCGGCAACACTAAAGGTATATTTGATATACATGTAATTGATGTGTACCTTACCAGTACTCGTAGTAACTCCTGGGTATTTGATACCGGTGCCATTGCTCATATTTGTAACTCACAGCAGGAGCTGCGGAATACGCGGAGACTGGCGAAGGACGAGGTGACGATGCGCGTCGGGAATGGTTCCAAGGTCGATGTGATCGCCGTCGGCACGCTACCTCTACATTTACCTACGGGATTAGTTTTAAACCTTAATAGTTGTTATTTAGTGCCAAGTTTGAGCATGAACATTGTATCTGGATCTCGTTTGATACGAGATGGCTACTCATTTAAATCCGAGAATAATGGTTGTTCTATTTATATGAGAGATATGTTTTATGGTCATGCCCCGATGGTCAATGGTTTATTCTTAATGAATCTCGAGCATAATATTACACATATTCATAGTGTGAATACCAAAAGATGTAAAGTTGATAACGATAGTCCCACATACTTGTGGCACTGCCGCCTTGGTCACATTGGTGTCAAGCGCATGAAGAAGCTCCATGCTGATGGACTTTTAGAGTCTCTCGATTATGAATCATTTGACACATGCGAACCATGCCTCATGGGCAAAATGACCAAGACTCCGTTCTCCGAAACAATGGAGCGAGCAACCAACTTATTGGAAATCATACATACCGATGTGTGCGGTCCAATGAGCGTTGAGGCTCGCAGAGGATATCATTATGTTCTCACTCTCACTGATGACTTGAGTAGATAT
>NW_025244094.1:0-2820 GCF_018294505.1 Triticum aestivum
GTGTAGCTACTGCTGAACATGTGTAATTATATCTCTAGATATTGATGAAGTCGTGGAGCTACTGGACAGCAGGTGCATTTTCAGATCAAATGCGCTCTTGAGACTGATCAATGCATCAGTACATATGTATGTAGTACTGATCGAGCCAGAGCTTTAAAAAAAATTCATCGTCCTAATGTGAGCGCGCTTAGCTTGATACCTATCCTATATGCAACTTAACATTCCAATAAGTACGTGTATGCAAGAATCCGGACAACCTTTGAGGGTTTGAATGCTCGTCGCCCTGGAGGCCCCAACCTTTCTTATCCTTTTGGATGAAGGTAATAACATCAACATTAATAGAGATGGGGTCGATGTAGTACTGTAAGGGCATGTTTAATTTGAAGGATTTTGACAAAAAAATGGAGATAGTCCGGTTGGGTTTTCCTACATGGGTCCTTTGATTTGTAACAATGATCTTTAAGGATTCTGCCATACCATTTAATAAATAACATTTTTTATTCACTCAATCTCTTTGGTAGATTATTTTGATTTTTCTTTGGTGTAATCGAACAAACTTTGGCACAAATTCAATCCCATCCACATGAATATTACAATATAATTTTGCTGCGCTTGTTTTTGGTTTCACAGGAAATCAATATCTATGGATTCAAAATACGTTCCCGATTTAACATGATTTTTTTTGGGCGACAGGAAAACACAAGAAGCTTTGGGAGAAGTCAAGACGAGCCATGAGGTGTCCACACGGACGGGTGGCGCGGCCAGGGGGTGGGTGTGCCCATGCCTGTCTATAAGGATTTTGAAGCTTGCGCTTCAAGGAGGCATTTTGTTTTTTGTAAAAATTCAAAAAAAAGAATGAAAGCTTTAAAAAAATTGAAAAAATTCAACATTTTCATATGATGCATTCTATAAGTTTATAAAGTTGCACAATGAAATATTTACACATGTTAGCTACATGAAAAAAGAAAAAATCATGTTTTTGAAAGCGATGAACGTGTACTTCAAAACTGTGATGTTGTCTTTTTTGTTTAGCTCTCACTGTAATGTGTATCATCGTCAAACTTTACATAGATGTAACATACATCTATATGAGCATGTGTATTTTTTTTCCGGATTAGATTTGAAACTTTAACTTTAATTTTGACCTTTATAAATATAAAGGAGCTGCTTGGGTCCGAAGCTCCCTTTTGCATTTCAGCATCCATCATCGATTCATTTATTTGGAAGGAATCCACCATCGTTTCATATGCTGGCTCCACCTGTGATTTTGCATTTGGAAGTTCGATTCCATTCCACCAAACATTTCTGTCACTTGCAAACCAAACTGGGTGAATATATGGATTTTTCTTTGAGGCAAAACATATTTTTTTTAGCAGTGACATTTTTGTTACTTTTTTTTTTGAGGTGTATACATTTTTGTTACTTGCAATACTGGGCGATGGCCAAGCCAGCCCGTTTGAGAGATGAGAACACGGGATGGGCTAAGCCCAGCTCCGATGCTATCTGCGTTATATCCTATCCGCCGTCACTCCCACTCCACACCACTCCTCTTGCTTTGCTATCGAGATCCAGAGTGACCTCCGGCCGGCCGGCCGGCGACCATGGTGGAGGCCGCCCCGCCTCCCCTCCACCGCGGCCTCCCGGACGACTTCGCCATCTGGGAGATCCTTGTCCGCCTGCCCCCCAAATCCTTCCTCCGCTGCCGCGCCGTCTGCCGCGCCTGGCGCAGCGCCACCACCGCCCGTGACTTTCTCCTCGCCCACCACGCCCGCCAGCCCGCGCTCCCCCTCATCTATGGCCTCGGACGCGACATCGAGTCCCTAGACATTATCCCCTTCGACCACCGGGTAGGGGTCGCCACCGCCGACGACCGGCTCCTGTCCGTCGCGCGAATTGGTGGCCCTTACGTCCGCCCGTGCATCTCGTGTGATGGCTTACAAGTCCTCTACATCGGCGTGGATCAATTAAGCATCGTCAACCCGGCAACTCGTCAATGCGCTCGCCTCCGAGGTTTTACTGTAACCGACACTCACCGACCCGTGGGGATGTACCCGCACAGCCTAAGCGGCGAATACCGGATACTGCTCGCACCCCATGATCCAGATGACTCTTACCAGCTCTACACACTAGGCTCCAGCCAGCCGCCAAGGCAAATAGACATAGATGGCCCTGTTGTGGAGGAACTGTCACCCTTCACGCTTCTCTTGTTCCATCATACCCTGCAATGGTGCGCAGACAACGTGATAACTGTATTCGACACCATTGCTGAGTCGTTCGGGGAGATGCTCGCTCCGCACGGCACCGACCAGTTTGTGATGGATGAAATTTATGGTGGTGTCCTGTTTGAGGTGGATGCAATGCTCGGCATGTTCAGTCTTAATGCTGAATTTACCAGCATTGGTATCTGGGCTATGCACAACTACGAAAGCAGGGTCTGGGCATTCAAATACCGGGTCGAATTGCCACTTGCGGAGCTCACCGTGCAGTTTGGAGATTTTAAACCATATTGTTGCAGGGTGCCCTCTTCTTGGGATGGTGATGTGAGCATGCTGCTCCAGTTTGGTGACTGGCTACTTCAGCTTGACATGGATGGCAAGGTGGTTGCTAGTTTACGCCGTCACAAAGGCCTCTTGCCAACTCAACATCGGCTCAAGCAAACTCTTGTTCAGCATTCCTTCTTTACGGCACTAGAGGGTTATGTTGTCAATGCTTCACCTTTCATGTAACAAGAAGATTATGTTGTGAACACTTAGCCTTTCGTTTGAGGGTTGTAGAGTGTGATGGTGCTTCTTATTGGCCTAGCTCTGCCTATCCACATGA
>NW_025244095.1:0-2819 GCF_018294505.1 Triticum aestivum
TTTTTTTTCTTTTGTTGATAATTGAAGCTAGTTGGTATGTATTTAGCAACAATATAATTAGCATAGTCAGCATACCAAGGTGTGCTATTAGAAACATTTATTGCAGCTAATTGTTTAGTAGGAAAGCTATCATTAATAGGTTGTGGTTCATTAAGAATATTTTCAAGCCTAGACAAGTTATCAGCTATGGGGTTCTCTGCTCCTTTCCTATCAGTGATATGCAAATCAAATTCTTGTAGCAGAAGAAACCACCTAATGACTCTAGGTTTAGCATCTTTCCTTTCCATTAGATATTTTATAGCAGCATGATTGGTGTGAACAATAACTTTAGAATCAACAATGTAAGATTTGAATTTATCATAGGCAAACACTACAGCTAAGAATTCTTTTTCAGTAGTAGCATAATTTCGTTCAGCACTGTCTAGAGTCTTACTAGCACAATGGATAACATTTCATTTCTTATCAACTCTTTGTCCCTAGAATAGCACCAACATCATAATCACTAGCATCACACATAATCTCAAAAGACAAGTTCCAATCAGGTGGTTGAACAACAGGTGCAGTAACTATGGCTTTCTTTAGTGTTTAAAAGGCTTCCAAGCAATCACCATCAAACACAAAGGGAATATCCTTTTGCAAAATATTTGTAAGAGGCCTAGAAATTCTACAAAATTCTTTGATAAACCTCCTATAGAAACTAGCATGACCAAGGGAACTACGAATACCTTTGATATATGCAGGACATGGCATTTTCTCAATTGCATCAACCTTGGCCTTATCCACCTCAATGCCTCTCTCAGAAATTTTATGGCCCAAAACAATATCTTCAATAACCATAAAGTAGCACTTCTCCCAATTCAAGACAAGATTTGTTTGTTCACATCTCTGCAAAACTCGATCAAGATTGCTTAAACAATCATCAAAAGACTTCCCATAAATAGAAAAGTCATCCATGAAAACCTCAACAATCTTTTCACAAAAATCAGAGAATATAGCAGTCATACATCTTTGAAAAGTAGCAGGTGCATTACATAAACCAAAAGGCATATGTCTATAAGCATAAGTTCCAAAAGGACAAGTAAAAGTGGTCTTTTCTTGATCAAGTTGTGAAACAGGTATTTGTGAAAAACCAGAATATCCATCAAGGAAGCAAAAATGTGTGCGCTTAGATAATCTTTCTAACATTTGAACAATAAAAGGTAGAGGGTAATGATATTTTCTAGTTGCTTTGTTTAACTTTCTATAATCAATTACCATCCTATAGCCTGTGACATTTCTTTGTGGAATAAGCCCATTCTTATCATTAGGAACAATAGTAATACCTCCCTTCTTACGGACACAATGAACAGGACTTACCCATCTACTATCAGCTATAGGATAGATTATACCTGCTTCCAGAAGTTTCAATATTTTTGTTCTTACAAATTCTTTCATCTTCAAATTTAACCGGCGTTGGTGATCAACAACGGGTTTAGCATCAGGTTCCATATTAATCTTGTGCTGACATAGAGTGGGACTAATGCCTTTAAGATCATCAAGAGTATATGCAATAGCAGCTCAGTGCTTCCATAGAACTTTCAATAATCTTCTTCTTCATGTTTTGAAAGGTTAGCACCAATAATAACAGGATATATCTTTTTCTCATCAAGATAAGCATATTTCAAAGTGTCTGGCAATTGTTTTAATTCAAACACAGGATCACCTTTAGGTGGAGGTGGACCTCCTAGAGTTTCAAGAGGCAAATTGTGTTTAAGCAGAGGTTGTTGTTCAAAAAAGATTCTATCTATTTCATTTCTTTCACGCATATGCAAATCAGTTTCATGGTCTAGCAAATATTATTCTAAAGGATTAGTAGGAGGTACAACAATAGAAGCAAGACCAATAATTTCATCCTTACTAGGCAAATCTTTCTTATGAGGTAGTCTACTAAACTTGGAAAAATTAAATTCATGAGATTCATCACCAAAGCTAACACCAACAGTTTGTATCTTACAATCTATTCTGGCATTAGCGGTGTTCAAGAAAGGTCTACCAAAGATAATGGGACAAAATTCATCTTGTGGGGAGCCAAGAACAAGAAAATCAGTAGGGTATTTTATTTTCTCACACAAGACTTCAACATCTCTAAGAATCCCAATTGGTGATATAGTATCTCTATTGGCAAGTTTAATAGTAACATCTATGTCTTCGATTTCAGCAGGTGCTATTTCATTCTTAATTTCTTTATATAAGGAAAAAGGAATAACACTCACACTAGCACTTATGTCACATAACCCATGATAATAGTGATCTCCTATCTTAACTGAGACAATAGGCATGCCAACAACTGGTCTATGTTTATCCTTTTTATCGGGTTTGGAAATTCTAGAAGCTTCATCACAGAAGTAAATAACATATCCATTGATATTATCGACCAAGAGATCTTTAATCATAGCAACACTAGGTTCAGCTCTGGTTTGTTCAGCTGGTTTGGGTGTTCTAACATAACTTTTGTTAATCAAAGTTGAAGCTTTAGTATGTTCCTTCATCCTAACAGGGAGAGGTGGTTTTTGAATATGCAGTGGGAACAACTGGATCAACATTGTAAATGATAGTTTCTCTTTAGCTTTTATCGGTTCTTTAATTTCTTCTTTAATAGCTGGGTGATATTTAAACTATTTCTCCTTAGGGAGATCAACATGAGTAGCAAAAGATTCACAAAAGGAAGCTACTATCTCAGAGTCAAGTCCATATTTGGTGCTAAACTTTTGAGAAGCATCGGTATTCAAAAAGATTAAACACAATCAAACTTAGGTTCAATACCTGACTCTTTACCTTCG
>NW_025244096.1:0-2819 GCF_018294505.1 Triticum aestivum
TTTTTTTTCTTTTGTTGATAATTGAAGCTAGTTGGTATGTATTTAGCAACAATATAATTAGCATAGTCAGCATACCAAGGTGTGCTATTAGAAACATTTATTGCAGCTAATTGTTTAGTAGGAAAGCTATCATTAATAGGTTGTGGTTCATTAAGAATATTTTCAAGCCTAGACAAGTTATCAGCTATGGGGTTCTCTGCTCCTTTCCTATCAGTGATATGCAAATCAAATTCTTGTAGCAGAAGAAACCACCTAATGACTCTAGGTTTAGCATCTTTCCTTTCCATTAGATATTTTATAGCAGCATGATTGGTGTGAACAATAACTTTAGAATCAACAATGTAAGATTTGAATTTATCATAGGCAAACACTACAGCTAAGAATTCTTTTTCAGTAGTAGCATAATTTCGTTCAGCACTGTCTAGAGTCTTACTAGCACAATGGATAACATTTCATTTCTTATCAACTCTTTGTCCCTAGAATAGCACCAACATCATAATCACTAGCATCACACATAATCTCAAAAGACAAGTTCCAATCAGGTGGTTGAACAACAGGTGCAGTAACTATGGCTTTCTTTAGTGTTTAAAAGGCTTCCAAGCAATCACCATCAAACACAAAGGGAATATCCTTTTGCAAAATATTTGTAAGAGGCCTAGAAATTCTACAAAATTCTTTGATAAACCTCCTATAGAAACTAGCATGACCAAGGGAACTACGAATACCTTTGATATATGCAGGACATGGCATTTTCTCAATTGCATCAACCTTGGCCTTATCCACCTCAATGCCTCTCTCAGAAATTTTATGGCCCAAAACAATATCTTCAATAACCATAAAGTAGCACTTCTCCCAATTCAAGACAAGATTTGTTTGTTCACATCTTTGGAAAACTCGATCAAGATTGCTTAAACAATCATCAAAAGACTTCCCATAAATAGAAAAGTCATCCATGAAAACCTCAACAATCTTTTCACAAAAATCAGAGAATATAGCAGTCATACATCTTTGAAAAGTAGCAGGTGCATTACATAAACCAAAAGGCATATGTCTATAAGCATAAGTTCCAAAAGGACAAGTAAAAGTGGTCTTTTCTTGATCAAGTTGTGAAACAGGTATTTGTGAAAAACCAGAATATCCATCAAGGAAGCAAAAATGTGTGCGCTTAGATAATCTTTCTAACATTTGAACAATAAAAGGTAGAGGGTAATGATATTTTCTAGTTGCTTTGTTTAACTTTCTATAATCAATTACCATCCTATAGCCTGTGACATTTCTTTGTGGAATAAGCCCATTCTTATCATTAGGAACAATAGTAATACCTCCCTTCTTACGGACACAATGAACAGGACTTACCCATCTACTATCAGCTATAGGATAGATTATACCTGCTTCCAGAAGTTTCAATATTTTTGTTCTTACAAATTCTTTCATCTTCAAATTTAACCGGCGTTGGTGATCAACAACGGGTTTAGCATCAGGTTCCATATTAATCTTGTGCTGACATAGAGTGGGACTAATGCCTTTAAGATCATCAAGAGTATATGCAATAGCAGCTCAGTGCTTCCATAGAACTTTCAATAATCTTCTTCTTCATGTTTTGAAAGGTTAGCACCAATAATAACAGGATATATCTTTTTCTCATCAAGATAAGCATATTTCAAAGTGTCTGGCAATTGTTTTAATTCAAACACAGGATCACCTTTAGGTGGAGGTGGACCTCCTAGAGTTTCAAGAGGCAAATTGTGTTTAAGCAGAGGTTGTTGTTCAAAAAAGATTCTATCTATTTCATTTCTTTCACGCATATGCAAATCAGTTTCATGGTCTAGCAAATATTATTCTAAAGGATTAGTAGGAGGTACAACAATAGAAGCAAGACCAATAATTTCATCCTTACTAGGCAAATCTTTCTTATGAGGTAGTCTACTAAACTTGGAAAAATTAAATTCATGAGATTCATCACCAAAGCTAACACCAACAGTTTGTATCTTACAATCTATTCTGGCATTAGCGGTGTTCAAGAAAGGTCTACCAAAGATAATGGGACAAAATTCATCTTGTGGGGAGCCAAGAACAAGAAAATCAGTAGGGTATTTTATTTTCTCACACAAGACTTCAACATCTCTAAGAATCCCAATTGGTGATATAGTATCTCTATTGGCAAGTTTAATAGTAACATCTATGTCTTCGATTTCAGCAGGTGCTATTTCATTCTTAATTTCTTTATATAAGGAAAAAGGAATAACACTCACACTAGCACTTATGTCACATAACCCATGATAATAGTGATCTCCTATCTTAACTGAGACAATAGGCATGCCAACAACTGGTCTATGTTTATCCTTTTTATCGGGTTTGGAAATTCTAGAAGCTTCATCACAGAAGTAAATAACATATCCATTGATATTATCGACCAAGAGATCTTTAATCATAGCAACACTAGGTTCAGCTCTGGTTTGTTCAGCTGGTTTGGGTGTTCTAACATAACTTTTGTTAATCAAAGTTGAAGCTTTAGTATGTTCCTTCATCCTAACAGGGAGAGGTGGTTTTTGAATATGCAGTGGGAACAACTGGATCAACATTGTAAATGATAGTTTCTCTTTAGCTTTTATCGGTTCTTTAATTTCTTCTTTAATAGCTGGGTGATATTTAAACTATTTCTCCTTAGGGAGATCAACATGAGTAGCAAAAGATTCACAAAAGGAAGCTACTATCTCAGAGTCAAGTCCATATTTGGTGCTAAACTTTTGAGAAGCATCGGTATTCAAAAAGATTAAACACAATCAAACTTAGGTTCAATACCTGACTCTTTACCTTCG
>NW_025244097.1:0-2819 GCF_018294505.1 Triticum aestivum
GTGAGGTAGTAGGCAACTTAGCTATCCATGATGGACTCTCTTGAACGCCATCATTATTTATCTCTGCGCGATTGAGTTGTGCATTTGTTGATGGGCCTGTGAGTTGAGCTAGTATGGCAGTGGCATGGGTCCAAGTAATAGAAGTAGCACAAAAACATTTTTTTAGTGTAGGATTTTCCTCGCTCAAGCCTGCCTACTAGAATCACCAGTGCTTGAAAGGAGGAAAAGTGAATGAAGAACATAGGAATTGGAAAGTTTCCTATGGTACTACTTTTCATGAATTTGGTGCAAAGGAATGGAGCAAAGGAAAACTGTAGGATTTGTTCCTTTAGTGTCTCCTTGAAAGAAAAACCGTAGGAATTCTAATTTCCACTTTTCCTCCTTTTCATATTCCTATTCATCAAGCACAAGACTAAGAGATAGTAGCATAATAGCATTATAACCGTACTTTTTCTTGTGGTTTGACTTAATCTCACCATGCTTTTTTGCATCCTGTGATCTTCCAATTCTTGTGAATCAAACACCTAGATTGGCAGAAATCCTGTGTTTTTAAATTCTCTGTTTTGCACGTGCATTGCTATCATATTCCTGTCTATTTCCTATCCCTACATTGTTAGAATCCTGAAATTCAAACAAGCCCTTACTCAATTACTTCTGTTACAGATATGTGTCAAAGAAAACCTTGTGTGGTTTTTCCTACTCCTGCGACGCTGTGTTCCACCCCAACTCAGCTGCTCCAATGACGGAAGGGGTCACCACAACAGGGATCCGCTCTCCAGACTGTCTTTCGCCGCCTCAAATCTTCTTCCCCGCCGCCGGCAGCCACGACAACTGCATTGCCATCATCAACTGAGCAGATGACCTTGAGGACTACACGGGTCCGCAAGAGAGGTCGCACTCTTCCGTGTCTGCTTACGTTATGCATCGCTTAATATGATGACATCCTGCATTATCGTCGGGTTCACCCATTAGACTCCGAGTCAGGTCCAAACTAATGCTGAAAGTTGAGTTTTTAAATGGTTGTGGGGTACATATTGGGGCAGCAATCAGTACTATCTGTCTACTATCTAGTTAATCTCGGGTATCTACTATGAGTTTCATGTTGGGTGCACACAAACATTAAAGGAGCCATTATCTGTATTTTTTAACTAAAGCTATTATCTGCCTGCTATCATTAGTTTTGGGTCTATCCACAGTTTGCTACCATCACTCTGGATTTGTGCATGCACTCCTTACATAATCTCACTATGTTTTATTCCTATGCATGCCAATTATTGTACACAATGGAACTGATCATGTAGAGCAAAAGAGACGAGCCTTGCATGGCAATAAAATTTCATGTAGACGTCGCTCCATGGTGGGGCAAAGGCAGCCCCCCTCCACCCATTTGGGATCGTAATCAAGAGGAAGATAACTGTTTCGAGGGGGATTCAGAAGGAGAAGACCACTCCTATTTACCCCATGAGGTCTTCGCTCTAACTTGGCATGCTTATGTTGGTAATATCATGCATATGGTGCCTTGCATTGCTTACTGTATACATTAAAGATGTCATCTGCTTAGTTTAGACATGCTTTGTGTCAATGCCATCTGTTTAGTTTCTTTATCGTATATGTGAATCATGCAATGCCATCTTGTTTAGCCAGGCATCATATATGTGAATTTTGCAATGCCACCCTGGTTAGGCAGTCATCTTATATGTGAATTATATCATGCCATCATTTTTTATTACATGTTGAATTTGTCAACAATTTTAGTACATTCAATTACTCTTCCTGTGCATCAGCCATTCCGCGCGATCATGGAAAAATCAGGAGTGGAAACAAGGTCTTCAGAGCAGACAATGCTATCTCACGAAGCGCATGTCTTGCTGGTTACCGATAGCTCCTCAGAGGAGGATTCAGAGATAGATGACCAGTCATATTTCCCCCCGAGGTGCGTGTTATAACTTGGCAGGGTTATGTTGCTCATATCGTGCGTATGCTATCTTGCATTGCTATGTCATTTGCTTAGTTTAGACATGCTTTGTGTGAATGCCACATGTTTAGTGTCTAATTACCATATATGCGAATTATGCAATGCCATCTTGTTGCAAGACATTATATATGTGAATTATGCAATGTTATCTTGTAGCAAGGTATAATATATGTGAATTATGCAATGTCATGCTGTTTAGGCAAGCGTCATATATGTGAATTATATCATGCCGTCCTTTTTTTGTATTTCTCATTGCTTTTGTCGACAATGTTTGTATATTCAACTGCTCTTCCTGTGCATCGACCATTTGAATTGGTGATGGAGAAATCTAGAGTGAAAACAAGGTCTTCAGAGCAGACAATGCTACCTGCTGAAGCAGATATCTTGCTGGTTACAGATAGCTCTTCAGAGGAGGATTCAGAGGCAGATGACCAGTCCTATTATCCCCCTGAGGTGTATGCGCAAACTTGGCAGGGTTATATTACTCATATCATGCATATGTTGTATTGCAATGCTTAGTTTTTACATCATATACACAATATTGAATGCCATCTCCTTAGTTGACACATCATATATGTGATTGCCCTCTGCTCACTTCCTTAGTATATAAATCATATATTTGAATTATGTCATGCCATGATGTTTACATAGACAGCATGTAACTGAATTATGGCATGCCAACCCATTTTCTAAATACATAATATAGTTATATCATCTCATCCTATTTACATAGTCATCATATTTTAAATTATGTCATTCTATCCTGAATTATATCATGCCATCATGTTTCCATCAATGACATGTTTGTGATTTGTGGCATGCCAACCACTTTAATAGACACATC
>NW_025244098.1:0-2819 GCF_018294505.1 Triticum aestivum
TGGTTTAGCGATTGCTAAGGCGCAACGTCGTGCACGTTTATAGTCGGATCGTCAAAGTCGTCTCCACCAAATTGATAGTTATCATCTCATCGAAAGATCGGGACACCCCCGCCAGATGATGAGGACATGACTACCTTGGATATGACCAAAAATATTGCATATATGCATATTTGTCAGGTGATTTCTAGTGCAAACTATTCAATAATCTATTTATGTTATCCAGAACAAAAATACTTCACACACTTTTGTGTTTTGTCTAATTGCAGGTGTATGGGAAATTTGTACAATCCACATATGAAGATAAGGAAGAAAGAGATGTTTATTTGCTGTCCAAAAAGTTCTCTCACGTCACTTTTGGCCCAAGAGAAGATAGAGTCCAAGTCTCTCACGTTCTGGATTCAGATTCGGACTGCACAGACACACCTGACTCAAAACGCACACAAGTTTTTTATACGGACTTCGAATTGGGTGATTCTTTTTTTGTTGGAAACTAGATTTCGTGCACTTTCCAACCCAATTGGAATCACCTTCAAATTCGTCCGGAGCGTTGAGTTGTGGACGAAACAATCTGATGCTGCAGCAGAATTCGAGTCAAACTACAAGTCCAAAGGTGTTACATCACCTCCACTTGGGCCCATGAGCCTTGTACGACCTAGGGTTAGTTTTAGGCTGCCTTGGGACGTCCTCCCACCTCCTTGGCCGCCACCCCTTGCTCCTATATAAGTAGATCCATCTAGTAGCTTTTTCCTTGGGATTTGTTTAGTTAAAAGTTAGCCATTGCAACTTCGTGTACTTCGTTTGTGTCCAACGACCAGACCAAGACCGCTTCCGGATCCCCACCATTATCAATACTTCATATAGATTTGCAATATTCAGATTGCTTTATCATATTCTTGCTCGTTCTTCGATTGCTTGCAGGAATAGACCTTCGTGGTCAGGCTGACCGTGCTTCCGGCATCGTCAGTAACCTCAGGAGATTGGTTTAGCGATTGCTAAGGCGCAACGTCGTGCACGTTTATAGTCGAATCGTCAAAGTCGTCTCCACCAAATTGATAGTTATCATCTCATCGAAAGATCGGGACACCCCCGCCTCTATCACCTCCTGCTGTCACTAACATTTTGCAGGAGTTCGCTGACATTTTTCCACAAGATGTGCCACCGGCATTACCGCCTATTCGAGGGACTGAGCATCAGATTGACTTAATTCCCGGTGCTTCACTGCCAAACCGTGCACCATACCGTACCAATCCAGAGGAGACGAAGGAGATTATGCGTCAAGTACAAGAGCTTCTCGACAAAGGTTATATACGCGAATCCCTTAGTCCTTGTGCTGTTCCTATTATTCTAGTGCCGAAAAAGGATGGTACATCACGTATGTGTGTTGATTGTAGAGGCATTAATAATATTACTATTCGTTATCGTCATCCTATTCCTAGGCTAGATGATATGCTTGATGAATTGAGTGGCTCTACAATATTCTCAAAAGTTGATTGGCGTAGTGGCTACCATCAAATTCGTATGAAATTGGGAGATGAATGGAAAACAGCATTTAAAACTAAGTTTGGATTATATGAGTGGTTAGTCATGCCTTTTGGGTTAACTAATGCACCTAGTACTTTCATGAGATTAATGAATGAAGTTTTACGTGCTTTCATTGGACGATTTGTGGTAGTTTACTTTGATGACATATTGATTTATAGCAGATCTTTGGAAGAACATTTGGAACATTTACGTGCTGTTTTTATTGCTCTACGTGATGCATGTTTGTTTGGTAACCTTGGGAAGTGCTCCTTTTGCACCGACCGAGTATCTTTTCTTGGCTATGTTGTTACTCCATAGGGAATTGAAGTTGATAAAGCCAAGATTGAAGCTATTGAGAGTTGGCCGTAGCCCAAAACGGTCACACAAGTGAGGAGTTTTCTTGGCCTCGCTGGATTCTATAGGCGTTTTGTGAGAGATTTCAGCACCATTGCTGCACCTCTCAATGAGCTTACAAAGAAAGATGTGCCTTTTCTTTGGGGTACCGCACAGGAAGAAGCCTTCACGGTATTGAAAGATAAGTTGACACATGCTCCTTTACTCCAACTTCCTAATTTTAATAAGACTTTTGAGCTTGAATGTGATGCTAGTGGAATTGGATTAGGAGGTGTGTTATTACAAGATGGCAAACCTGTTGCATACTTTTTGATAGAGGCGGGGTGTCCCGATCTTTCGATGAGATGATAACTATCGATTTGGTGGAGACGACTTTGACGATCCGACTACAAACGTGCACGACGTTGCGCCTTAGCAATCGCTAAACCAATCTCCTGAGGTTACTGACGATGCCGGAAGCACGGTCAGCCTGACCACGAAGGTCTATTCCTGCAAGCAATCGAAGAACGAGCAAGAATATGATAAAGCAATCTGAATATTGCAAATATATATGAGGTATTGATAATGGTGGGGATCCATAAGCGGTCTTGGTCTGGTCGTTGGACACAAACGAAGTACACGAAGTTGCAATGGCTAACTTTTAACTAAACAAATCCCAAGGAAAATCTACTAGATGGATCTACTTATATAGGAGCAAGGGGTGGCGGCCAAGGAGGTGGGAGGACGTCCCAAGGCAGCCTAAAACTAAATCTAGGTCGTACAAGGCCAATGGGCCCAAGTGGAGGTGATGTAACACCTTTGGACTTATAGTTTGACTCGGATTCTGCTGCAGCATCAGATTGTTTCGTCCACAACTCAGCGCTCCGGACGAATTTGAAGGTGATTCCTATTGGGTTGGAAAGTGCACGAAATCTAGTTTCCAACAAAAAAAAATCACCCAATTC
>NW_025244099.1:0-2819 GCF_018294505.1 Triticum aestivum
AAAAATAATGTTTAAATTGCCTACTTGACTTTCTTATACATGGGGCCTAAATTGTGATTTTGCTCCGGGGCCTCAATTTCCGGGGTACGGCCCTGGAATCATACAACGCATCTACACAACATTTGCTAATTCAACTAAAAAGTGGCAGATCTTGAAAGATAATATAGATGATACAACAGGATTGACTCTCAAGTCGTTGTCATCTACTCGTTGGAAGAGTCGAATAAATAGTGTTAAAGCTATAAGATTTCAGGTTTCGAACATACGAGAAGCTTTACTGCAAGTATCTGATATTGATAATGATCCAAAAACTAGCAGTGAAGCTAAATCTCTCGCGAATAATGAACTTGGTGATTTTGAATTTTTAGTAGCTATTGTTATTTGGTATGACTATATGCCGTCAATCTGGTCAGCAAGAACTTACAATCAAAGGATATGCTTATTGATGTTGCTATTGAGCAAGTGCAGGGGCTAATTACCTTTTTAATGGGTATAGAGACATTGGTTTTTGTAATGCATTGGAAACAGCAAAAGAAATTGCACTTGAAATGGAGATCGATCCTACATTTCGTCAAAAGCGTGAGATTAAAAGAAAGAAACAATTTGACGAAAACCCAGATGATGTGTTAATTTCTTCACAACCTGCACATGAATCATTTAGGAGAAAATATTTTATTCCTGTTGTTGATCAGGCTATCAGTTCACTTACAACAAGATTTGAGCAATATGAATCATTCCAAAAGAACTTTGGTTTTTTATTTACTTCTGATGCACTAAAATCATTGGATGAGAAGAGCTTAAATATTCTTGTAGTGTTCTTGAGGCTGCACTAAAGAGTGGGGGGAAATCAGACATTAATGGTAGTGAATTATATGTTGAGCTAAATTTACTTAAAAGTTTCATTCCAAATGATAATATGGGGCCGGTTGATATCTTGAAATTTCTTAAACGGCTAGATTGTTTCCCTAATGCAACTATTGCATATAGAATTTTGTTAACTATTCCAGTGACCGTCGCATCAGCTGAGAGAAGTTTCTCCAAATTGAAATTATTGAAGTCCTATCTATGTTCAACAATGACACAAGAAAGGCTCAGTGGGTTGGCTACTATAGCAATTGAAAATGATATACTGGAGGGGGTTGCTTATGAAGATCTAATTGAAGATTTTGTACCAAGAAATGCTCAAAGGATGGCACGCTTTGGCTAACAGGGTAAAAGATGGACCTGTAGCTCAAAATTCTAAGATTTTTCTCTTGTATTATGTAGTTCCTTGAGAAATCTGTACTGCTGTAGTGACTAATAAAAATAATGTTTAAATTGCCTACTTGACTTTCTTATACATGGGGCCTAAATTGTGATTTCGCTCCGGGGCCTCAATTTCCGGGGTACGGCCCTGGAATCATACAACGCATCTACACACCATTTGCTAATTCAAGTAAAAGGTGGCAGATCTTGAAAGATAATATAGATGATACAACAGGATTGACTCTCAAGTCGTTGTCATCTACTCGTTGGGAGAGTCGAATAGATAGTGTTAAAGCTATAAGATTTCAGCTTTCGAACATACGAGAAGCTTTACTGCAAGTATCTGATGTTGATAATGATCCAAAAACTAGCAGTGAAGCTAAATCTCTCGCGAATAATGAACTTGGTGATTTTGAATTTTTAGTAGCTATTGTTATTTGGTATGACTGTATGCCGTCAATCTGGTCAGCAAGAACTTACAATCAAAGGATATGCTTATTGACGTTGCTATTGAGCAAGTGCAGGGGCTAATTACCTTTTTTAATGGGTATAGAGACACTGGTTTTTGTAATGCATTGGAAACAGCAAAAGAAATTGCATTTGAAATGGAGATCGATCCTACATTTCGTCAAAAGCGTGAGATTAAAAGAGAGAAACAATTTGACGAAAACCCAGATGATGTGTTAATTTCTTCACAACCTGCACATGAATCATTTAGGAGAAAATATTTTATTCCTGTTGTTGATCAGGCTATCAGTTCACTTGCAACAAGATTTGAGCAATATGAATCATTCCAAAAGAACTTTGGTTTTTATTTACTTCTGATGCACTAAAATCATTGGATGAGAAGAGCTTAAAATATTCTTGTAGTGTTCTTGAGGCTGCACTAAGGAGTGGGGGGAAATCAGACATTAATGGTAGTGAAATATATGTTGAGCTAAATTTACTTAAAAGTTTCATTCCAAATGATAATATGGGGCCGGTTGATATCTTGAAATTTCTTAAACGGCTAGATTGTTTCCCTAATGCCACTATTGCATATAGAATTTTGTTAACTATTCCAGTGACCGTCGCATCAACTGAGAGAAGTTTCTCCAAATTGAAATTATTGAAGTCCTATCTACGTTCAACAATGACACAAGAAAGGCTCAGTGGGTTGGCTACTATAGCAATTGAAAATGATATACTGGAGGGGGTTGCTTATGAAGATCTAATTGAAGATTTTGTATCAAGAAATGCTCAAAGGATGACACGCTTTGGCTAACAGAGTAAAATATGGACCTGTAGCTCAAAAATCTAAGATTTTTCTCTTGTATTATGTAGTTCCTTGAGAAATCTGTACTGCTGTAGTGACTAATAACAATAATGTTTAAATTGCCTACTTGACTTTCTTATAAATGGGGCCTAAATTGTGATTTCGCTCCGGGGCCTCAATTTCCGGGCTACGGCCCTGGAATCATACAACGCATCTACACAACATTAGCTAATTCAACTAAAAAGTGGCAGATCTTGAAAGATAATATAGATGATACAACAGGATTGACTCTCAAGTCGTTGTCATCTACTCATTGGGA
>NW_025244100.1:0-2819 GCF_018294505.1 Triticum aestivum
CTACCACCACCGCTTATCCGCCACCGCTTCGAATCCGTATCCATATACCACCACAGCTGTCATATACCACCACCGCTGCCATCTACCACCATATATCCACCACCAATCCGAGTTCTTGTCATATTAGGTTTGTTTTCGAGATCCATCTAGATTCTGATTCGTGTTTCCTTGCCGGAGTAGGTTTCGGAAAAAAAAGAGTCCGGAAACCACGCTCCGTTTAGGCCCAAAATTTTTCGAAAACGCATTTTTCGAAATTTTTTCCGGCTATCCTATTTTTAGGTGTTTCTAAGTGTTTTGAGACAGGTGCCATTATAGGAAATTTTTTTGACCCGTTTCCAGTTTTTGGGTCCGGGCAGTCAAAAAAAAATTGGTCGAAAAAATTTCGTGCCCATCCTGTCAGTTTGAGCTAGGAAGAGTTTTGAGACACTCACCATTATAGTGATTTTTCGCAAAAAAAAAGCAGCGCAAAAAAAGAAGAAAAAAGAGCGCAAAAAAAAAGAGCGAAAAAAAAATTCCAGAGTGTGCTTTTCCCTTGTTTACGTGCCGCGCCGTGATTTTGTTGGTGTTCTAGGCTCGCGTCTCAAGCACAGTCTAGCCTAGGACCAGCACAGTACCGTCGTTGAGCGTTTATTCAACTTTGCATCTCTGAATTGATAATTGCTGACCCTTTTTGCTACGATATTATAAGCCATCCCAGCTCCACATACATCTACGTCGTGCGTTTGACTCCCCTGGTAATCGCTCTATCCAAGCTTTGAGAGCTTTTGACTACAACGGTTGCCGATCACCGCCTGCTGCTGGGTAAGAACTGGTAAGAATTTGAGATTTGCTTGACGGATTTGTGACACCCACCACCACCTCTTGTTAGTAGTCTGTAGGATCATATTCTTGTGTGTTTCTATTGCTGCTAACCATGCCAGGATCACAAGCCGACGAGACTGACTGGGAGAACATGACGAATAAGGATTTGCATGATAAATTTCAGCAAATGATGAGTGAACAGGTGCAAGACGTGCTAAACAGATTTGAAGAGGCCATGGAGAAGATAGATGGCATGGAGAAGACGTTCGAAACAAAGCTCGATAACAAGTTTAATGAATTGCTTGCGCGTCTTCCACCACCACCACCCGCTGCACCTAACGCACCTCTCCAACAACAACAACAACAACGACTACCTCCACATCGCGAAACAGACATTCGCCGAGCGAGCCGTGTTCCTCTTGCGTTTGGCCAAACTGTTGGTGCTGCTGTTGATACTTCTGTGGCTCCTGTTGCTGATGCGGAGGAGGATGATTATGTGGGAGATTATGAGGATGAGGTTGATCAAAATCAGCACTACGTGCAGCCACCTGCACCACCACCAGCAGGTCGACCTCAGGTATATATTCGTAATGGTAGGCCTGCACCACCACCTCAGGTACGAGATGATGTCCATATTCCTAAACTGAAATTGAATATTCCACCATTTGAGGGTAGATATGTTCCTGATATATATCTTACTTGGGAGTTAGAAACTGAACAACGATTTACATGTTTACAATATCCTGAGGAGAGATGAGTTGCTGCTGCTGTTTGTGCTTTCACTAGTTTTGCATGTGTATGGTGGTCTGAACATTGTAGATTATATCCTATTCCAACTACTTGGGCTGCTTTGAAAACCGCTATGCGTACGCGTTGGGTTCCACCATATTATCAACGTGAATTGCTTCAAAAATTGCAGCGTTTAAGACAAGGAAAACATTCTGTAGAAGAATATTATCAGGAATTACAAACTGGCATGATTCGATGTGGTATTGTTGAGGAGAATGAAGCTATGCTTGCACGTTTTCTGGGTGGATTAAATAGAGAGATTCAGACCATTCTAGACTATAAGGAGTATACTAATATCACTCGTTTATTCCATCTTGCTTGTAAAGCTGAACGTGAAGTGCAGGATCGACAAGCATTGGCGCGAACTAACTTTTCTGTAGGCCGACCTTCATCATGGACACCGCGTGCATCTTCTACTTCAATTGCACCAGCACCTCAATCAGGTGCCTCCTACAGCCGTGATACAAGAAAACAGGAACAACCACCATTATCTGCCAAGAGCGCACCTGCTGGGCCTGCACAGAGTTCTTCTTCTTCCAGGGCATCAACAGGGCACACAAGTGATATTATTTGTCGTCGTTGTAAGGGAGGAGGTCATTATGCGAGAGAATGCAAATCTCCGCGTGTGATGATTGCTACCGAGGGTGGTGGATATGAGTCCGCTAGTGACTATGATGAGGAGACATTGGCTCTTATTACACGTGAAGAACATGGTGGAGATGATTCTGATCATGAGACGCAATACATGGCTCCCGAAGACGCTGACAGGTATGAATGTTTAGTTGCTCAACGTGTTTTGAGTGTGCAGGTCACACAAGCTGAGCAAAATCAGAGGCACAATTTGTTCCATACCAAGGGAGTTGTGAAGGAACGTTCTGTGCGCGTCATAATAGACGGAGGGAGCTGCAACAACTTGGCTAGCATGGAGATGGTGGAGAAGCTTTCTCTCACCACAAGACCACATCCACATCCTTACTACATCCAATGCTTCAACAACAGCGGCAAGGTTAAGGTAACACGTACTGTTCGTGTGCATTTTAGTATCTCTACATATGCTGATTATGTTGATTGTGATGTGGTACCTATGCAAGCATGTTCCTTATTACTTGGTAGACCATGGCAATTTGATAAAAATTCTGTACACCATGGTAGAAACAATCACTATACTCTTGTTCATAAGGATAAAAATATTACTTTGCTTCCTATGACTCCTGATTCCATTTTGAAAG
>NW_025244101.1:0-2819 GCF_018294505.1 Triticum aestivum
TGAAATGAGATTATGTGCTTCAAAATTTGATGTGTACCCTTCAAAAACTATAACACAACTAATTAACTTGAACTTCCTGGATATGAACATCAACTGCCCCCGCGTCGCTCCCGTGTGGGCGACTCGGGAGGCAGCCTGAATCCTAGCCGCCGCCACCAAAAATCTATTGTTCCTGTTTGCCGCTATCGGAAGACACCGACGAAGCCATGTGGCCGACGATGCAACGGGGACCTTGCTCGCTGCAGGGATGGCTCTTGGGTTGTTCCGATGGGTGTACTACTCTAGTACAAATTTCTGGAATGAATCAATTGCTACCTAGAGGCTAGCTTTTCACTTCAGTTCATCGAGCTAGCAGAAGCTTCATAATCCTCTTCACCACAGAATCTGACACCCAAAAAAATTGGATCGGTGCAACTCGAGCGGCGGCTCCACGGGGAAACCCACAGTGGGCACACGGGGAGACCCTTAATCACCGTTTTCACAACTTGAATGTGGGAAGGAACGATGGTGGGTGTGTGATACGGAGCTAGGGATGAATACTTACATTTGATCTCCATTGGCATCTTTGTTCAAACCAGGGGCACAACAGGTACAATTTTCATTTCCTTCTATGCATGCATGCTATTTTCTATTGCTTTTTGTTCAACTGCTTTCCATTTTTACGGAGTAAACTAGATCCGGTTAGCACATATGTACCTATATATGTTGTGAAAAATTTTATGCATCGTTTTCATACAAATTATTGGCATATACCCGGGTCTAGTGGTAGAATAATACCCTACCACAGTACAGACCAGGGTTCGATTTCCGGCTAGTGCACTCTTTTATTTATACTTATATTTAAAATATTTTTGTCCAAACAAAATAAGGTCCTTCATATCATCAACCATTCCATTTCCGAATAAGCCGAACCGCAAGTAGCCCTCGATGAGGTAAGATCAGAACTTGGCGAGATCTCACGTTGCGCTTGCTCCAACAGTTGGGCGTCGTCATCCCACTTGTCCCGGTAGCTGTCCGGCTGGTCCCTCACCCTGCCTCTCGCCGTGACATAGATCCCCTTCCTCCACTCCTCGATCCTCTCCAGCCCGCACCGCTCAACCAGCCAATCCTCGTACTCGAATGTGCCTACGCCCAGGTCGTGGGTGAACCTCTTTGAGTGTCCGCGGGCCTCCATGTCTGAGTAGAAGGACACCACGTCCTGCGTCATCTGCTCTGACGACGGGAGCTCGATCCTCCCCGACAGAACCCCGGCCACCCAGCTGCTCTGGAGCTGGAACACCGGGAAAAGGAATCCCTTGAATGGCAGTCCGACGAAGGAGATGCTAGGGGCCAGCCGCGGCGGGAACACGTGCTTGTACAGCGGGCCGACGCGGTTGTCGTCCACCGTGATAGCAGAGTCGTCGCCGAAGAACGAGAAGCTGTACTTGTACCTACGACGAGCACATCTCCATCGGTTAACATCGATCTCCACTACAAGCATAATTTGGTACTCCCTTCATTCCACAATGTAGTGCCTATAGATTTTTGTGAAAGTCAAACTTTGCCAAATTTGACCAAGTGTATAGAGAAAACTGTCTATATCTACAATATCAAACATACACATTCTGAAAATATAACTCGTGATGTATCCAATGATGTCCATTTGGTATTCTAGATGTACCTACTTTTCTCTATAAATATGGTCAAAGTTTGTATTGTTTGACTTTTGCAAAAATCTATAGGCACTACATTATGAAACGGAGGGAGTAACTAATTTTATACAATATGCAGGTACCCAGTGTAGTGCACGATGGCGTCTGCCTTCACCCTGCTGCCGCCCTGGAACACCACGATGCCGTCCTCCTCGGTGCAGTCGATCTGCAGCACCCAACCATTTGAAAAAGTAGCTCGAGGTGATGAGGGGATTGGATTTGGGCGTGATGACATTTTCAAGCGCCAAGTTGGTATTAATATACCCAGGCCCGAGCCCAAGGGGGTGCAACATGTGCACCCCCACAGGGAAAATCCTATATCTGCTCCTTGCGTCAAACTGCCGGCGCTTCGCACAGGCGAGCGACCGAGCAGCGACGCAACGGGCCGGCCCGTTGAACGGTTCCAGCGCTCCCGGTTTTGGGAACCTTCTAGAGGTTTCCAGCTGGTTTTTTCCGGTTTTGGGAACCTTCTAGAAGGTTCCTGAACCGGTTTTCTTTTTCTTTTTCTATTTCTGTTTCGTTTTTTTTCAAGTTTATATTTTCTTTTTCAAAAAATGTTCGCATTTTTTGGAAAATGTTCGCGCTTTTACAAAAATGTTCAGAATTTGAAAACAATTCGTGTTTTCAATTTTTTTCATAAATTCAAAAACTGTATGCATTTCTCAAAAATTGTTCAAAAAATGTTCGCGCTTCCAAATTTGTTTGGTATTTTCAAATTTGTTCTCTGTTCGAAAATTTGTTCTAAATATTCAAAAAATGTCCGTGCTTTAATACATTGTTCATGCTTCCAAATTTGTTCTCTGTTTCAAAATTTGTTCTCAAGATTCAAAAAATGTTCATGCTTTAAGAAATTGTCCAAATTTGTTCTTCGTTTCAAAATTTGTTCTCCAAATTCAAAAAATATTCGTACTTTTAGAAAATATTTATGTTTAAATTTTGTTCTCAATTTTAAAATTTTGTTCTCTAAATTCAAAAAATGTTCGGAATTTAGAAAATGTTCCTATTTTTTCAAGATTTGTTCACCAGTTCAAAAAATGTTTATGTTTTAAAATATTTATGTTCAAAAAATGTTTGTGCTTTAATACATTATTCATGCTTCCAAATTTGTTCTCTGTTTCAAAATTTGTT
>NW_025244102.1:0-2818 GCF_018294505.1 Triticum aestivum
GCCGAACCTTTTGCCTAGCTCCGCCACTGAGCGGGAATGCTCTGTGGGACAGTCTGTCGTTGGAGATGAAACATGAGGTGGCTGCCCTTGCAGCCGCCTAGTAGTCCTGTCGTGCCAGGTGGTTCGAGTAGCACATGCCGGCCAGTTTGCCCAAGGTCTCCGAAGACAACTCTACGGGCTCCAACGACGACACGATGCTAGACCCCGTGCCGGTGCATGCCCGCATGACCATGGAGCAGGCGCAAGCGCACTTTGACACCGCCATGGCGGAGGTGGAGCAGCCTGCACGGGTACCTCTGTCGGCGTTCCGGCACGTGCAGGAGGAGCAGAGGTATAACATGTTCCTCCTCTTGCAGCACCGGCTGGCGGAGGGCCAAATCTACGGCGAGCGTGCAAGCAAGGCGGATGTGGTCGCCATGGCCGCAGCGAACCGGAACTTCGTTGCGGAGCAGCGGGCTCTCTATGAGGCCGTGTGCGCTCAAGGCACCATTCGCAATGCAGAGCCGGCTTGAAATATATGCGGGAAGCATTGGATGGCTGGCTCCCGCATCCTTATCCGTGGACGGACGCTGGAGCAAATTTGTGGGTCAGTGTTGGAGATGTCCTAAGCTCTGTACTATGGAAAAGAAGTACTGGAGGAGAAATCTTTTGACCAATCCAGAAAGATCTGACTCATCACGATGTGGTGAAGATGGGGAGCGGCGGCGCACCGAGCGCCGCGATGGCTGCCACCGGCATGCATAGGGCTTGAGCAGCGGTGCATGGTGACCGCTAGCTTTGACTCGATGGCGGCGAGCACACACCGACCAGGCCAAGGCATTGCGGTGCACTTCGACCATCCACATGGCCGCAAGCAACACTTGGGACTAGGTTTTGGCCGCTCGAGACAACGATTTTTGGGTGGACTCAGATGGTAGTCGGGTGGGCTTTGTCCAGACCTGGTGTGCACGGGCCACCCAAGCACGCCTAATACACGGGCGAATATCGTTTGATGCTTAGGTCGCAAGGAAGAGAGCTTGCGGGCACCCCCACTCCCGCCCTGCGTATAAGTGGGTTGACCTAATTATCTTATGTTTGGTTTTGGAATGTTCGAGAACCTTCTCAAATCGG
This sequence comes from Triticum aestivum, assembly GCF_018294505.1. Classification (NCBI taxonomy): domain Eukaryota; kingdom Viridiplantae; phylum Streptophyta; class Magnoliopsida; order Poales; family Poaceae; genus Triticum; species Triticum aestivum. The sequence continues at coordinate 1,111 of NW_025244102.1, forward strand.
GTTTTTTCTTTTTTCTTTTTTTCTTTTTCTTTTTCCTTTCTCGTGTTTTCTTTTCTTTTTCGTTTTTTCTTTTCCTATCTTTCTCGTTCGTTTTTTTCTCATTTTTATGCACATTTTTTTAAAACCGGGAAGATTTTTCATTCATTGAATTCAAAAAATGTTCATGAAATTCAAAATTTGTTATTCGTATTCAATTTGTGTTTACCATTTCATCCTTTTTTTAATTAGTTCATCACATTTTCAAAACATGTTCTAGAATGGAAATTTGTTCATCAAGTTCAAAAAAAAACATTCATCAAATTCAAAATTTGTTCATCTCATAAACAATGTTCATCATTATTAAAAAATTGTTCATCAAAATTTCAAGTTATGATCCTGAAAATACAGAAATTGTTCATCAAAATTTTCAAAATTGTTTATATTCTGAAACTATGAACATTTTTAAATTGACAAAAAAAATTCTGAAATGGTGTACATTTTTAGGAACACGTGAACAGTTTTTGAACCGACAAATAAGTTTTTGAAATTTTTGGAACAATGTTTTTTATTCAGGAACATTTTTAGGTTTGACAACTAATATTTGAGTTCATGAATATTTTTGGAGTCAACGAACTTTTTTTGAATTTTGTGAATATTTTTTAAATGACAAACATTTTTCAAATTCGTGAACATTACTAGAATTTAAGGACACTTTTCATCAATTCCCTTTTTTAAAAATTTGGATCTTTTCCGAAATTCCAAATTATTTAAAGAAGAAAACACAAAAACGGAAGAGAAAATGAAACAAGAAAACATGGGGCTTCCTTCCGCCGCTCATGGCCCGCCCCAAATGGGCGTGCGGGGGAGCGGGAGGTGCGCACGGGTGGCTAGCAAACCCTATTTGGCGCTTGCAGCGCCAGTTATAGTGCATTTTGCTAACAGGCGCCTGCAGCTACGGGTGCAAACGAGTAGAGCTCAAGCGAGTTGGAGTTGGCTCACCTCAACTCATATGAAAATTCGAGCGAGCTCAAACTGAGTGAAGCTTATGATCGACTTGTAGAACATGACTCGTGCTCAGCTTGTAACGATCTCGAGTCGATCTCGAGCTAGTTTCTAGCTAAATGAACCGGTAATAATTATAAATCTATGGATGAAAAACAAAAAAAATAAGTGAATATTGTTGGGAACCTTTGCCAAAAATATAGGATATTTAGCACATAGTCGACCACGTGTCATAATTAGGCCTATATTTTCTCTGCACTTAATTAAGTTTCCATGTTCGTTGGTAAATAAAATGAAGAGAAATCATGGACAACATATATGGTCATAAATTATCTTATTTCCATTTAATATATGGCATGATCATTTAACATAATGGTATTATGTCGTGCTATCGAGCTAAAATCGAGCGAGCAACAACATTGGTTCAAGATCGACTCATTTCTCGGTCGAGCTACATAAAGTGTTCAAACTCAGCTTGTTTTTTTTCGAGTCGATTCAAAAAACGAGTCGATCTTGAGCGGCTCACGAGCCTCGAGCTTTTCTTGCAGCGCTCCCGCATTGGGCCGGCCCATCTCACACGTTTTTATTCTGGTTTAATGCGCAAAAAATGGGTACGGGTGATATTTGAACCTACGACCTGTAGTGTAAGTTGCACACGCACTGGCCAACAGGGAAAGACAACAAGTCATAGCAATTACCTTCCTTTGCTTCTTTTATACTTTGCCAG
>NW_025244103.1:0-2818 GCF_018294505.1 Triticum aestivum
GCTACTGTTTAGAATATATCCAACAGTAAACATTTTAGTTTATGATTATTTGAGCATTTAAAATATTTTATAGTATTTAAATGCCCAAATGAAAATACCATATGATTTAATTCAGAGCCCAAATATGTCATGGAAAAATGTGCAACACCTCTGGTTACTGTTTCCAGCATTTTCCAGAAATGATGAACATTTTTGAAAGACATTTGGATTCACTGGAATTATTTTAGTTGAACCTAGTGAATTCCTTTGATGCTAGGGTTTAAGCAATCCCTATTTCAAGTTTTCAAAAGAATTTAAACATGATGCATGGAAGCTAAAGCAAAGACAAGCAAGGCCTGAACTGGGGATGTGACAACTCACCCCCACTAAACAAAAATCTCGTCCCGAGATTCAAGCGTAGGGTAAGAAGACATAGAGACACAAGCTAACATGATCTTCAAGATCCAGGTTGCACTTCATAAGGGCGTTAATTCGATCACCATCTTTGTCTTGTCGTCTTGCTCTGAGTACTCCAACTAACATGACAATCAGAGGGAAGGGAAAACTCTAAAAGAATCGACCTCCTCGGAGATCAAGCAACTCAGGATCAACTCACGGAGTAAGACATAGCACAACTCTCGAGCTGGGACGCGAAACACACATCCAAAGGGATGGGGTGAAACAGATGACCAAGGTTCACTAGGTAGACAACAATTCCATACTTAAGAGGGTGGTGAACGGTTGTCAACGTAGTGAGGAGTTGAGTTTCCATGATACCACAACGGGGCACCTTAGGGAAGGTGACTTGTAGAAATATCCCCTTAAGTGGCAAAAAGAATTACCTTTGATTCAGAGATCGTTGAAACTCTTTATACCAGCCTAAGGCAATTCTCAAGCGATTGTTTGGAGAGGTTCGGTAGAGTGACATACCCGAATTAGAATGGATGATGTGGATTACGTTGTTTAAAACAACACAAGGAATGATTTTTCTTGCGCGTGCTCTCAAGAACTTGAGCAATTCCATATTCATCAAGGTTTTACCAACATCCATGTCAAGGATCCTGGCAACACAACATACTACCATGATGCATAGTGATGGACGATGCAGATGCATAGGAAGATAACAGCTTCTCAGATTTCACCTTAGCGAGGCCAAGGAAACAAAATCTGGATGATCGACCGAGAGACATTTAGCACTCCGCTTCTATTGCTCTCCTTGATGTGCTAGCGTAATCCATAGATAATTATGGTTTGATATCTAGAACATCAAGTAAAAGGTCGGACTTCGGGAACACAAAAATCCATAAGGAACAACTAGGGAGTAGATCCTACGAAATCCTTATGGGGAGGTGGCCAACTTGCTCAAACAAGATACTACAATAATAGGTCTTCCGGCTAGGTATGTTGGCCACGACATACACTTTACCGGTTATCGAGGGACCAATATTATAGTTCTTGGGAAATGTTCCAACCATCATATCTGCCTGAGATTCAGATCTGGTTGGTGTCAGGATATTCCAGACTCATCGAGTCTAGGAAGAAAAATGAAAGTTTGCAACACAAATCGACAAGATGACGTTGTGAGATTCTCGGAAAATGAACTACGATAGCAAGCTCCAAAACATGAGCTGGTTCTGCTACACACATGTGAACACGTTGTCCTAGACAAAACATTACCACATGGTAGTCTTACAATAAAACACTACCGAGTTGAGGTGGGGAACCATAATTGAGGATATTGAAGTCCTTGCATAAGGCATGCTCTTAAGAAGGACCTTCCTTTCCTTGAACAAATCAATCAGTGGCTTGGTGTGCTAGGGAATACATATGGAATGAAGATGATCACTCTATCAGACCATAGAATACTTCACACATGCATGACTGACTTGGGATGATTACAGAGGAGCAAAAACAAACTTTCTTGAATTCACGGCGGCAACTTACATCAAATGCACGTGAATCAAAGGAAGTCACTTCTTTCATCCAACATATACTTCATGAACGGGGCATGAAGAAAATGTTTACACAAGTTTCCAACACTAGCTTAATGTTCAACAAAATCATGGATGAGATAAGGATGTTGTCGATGGGCTCAACAACAATTCATCCAGGTTTCCATATAAAAGGAATTCCATAGTTAAGTGAACACGGTGATGGCATTGGTCAGACCAAAGAATATAATGGTGTATGCTCGAGGAAAAACCACGAGTAAGACAACATTACGAATATCGTTGGTTCTGATTGGATTTGACGATAGCCCATACTCAAATCAAAGATTGGATAAGATAATAGATCCAGCAATTGACCATGAGGATCAACCAATGAAGATATCATCTTTCTTCAAAACACAACAACACCAAGATATCCCTTTGAAACGAACTAAGTTAGGTAAGCTTTTATCTTCCAACTCTCCAAGTTGTTGTTTAGCTTAACGAACTAGCTCAGGGGTATCCAACATGGATTCTTGGAGAAAGGGTGGTTTCGAAAACCAACTTGGTCATGAGCTCAACATAGCAGTCAGGTGACAACCTGGTGATACTTCCGAGAAGATAATCGAAAAATCATGAACCACCGATATGCTATTAAGCTCGAGAACAATCTTGCTTTTCAGGGATGACCAAATAAGCAAGGGACTGGCATAGCCCCAACTCATTGATCGAAAGGTGCACTGGAAATAAGGACTAGGTAGCACGATCTATCTTAGAATGATGATTCAAGAATGAATATGCTAAGAATGAAATTATTGTCCTTTAACTACAAAGCAACGGGGTTGCTAGCAGTATTGATTTCACACATCACGATTCACTTGTCGGTATTCCGGTTCAACAACACGGGGACC
>NW_025244104.1:0-2818 GCF_018294505.1 Triticum aestivum
TTGTTTAAAACTGAAAACTTATTAATTAAGCGTCATCGACATATTCCAAAATCGTTTCCACCATTTCAAGCTTCGAGGTTTGTCCATGCATCTATATGCACCTCAGATAGCAAATTACCTATAGAAATCTGATAGTTTGATAAAAAATTTACCGTTTTGATCCATCATGGTAGAGTTTTTATTTTTGCGAAACTGAAAAACTTGTTTAAATTGCATTATCAACAAGTGATAGAAGCCTTTGTTCGTTTCTTGTTTCGAAGTTGTCTTTGCCGCCATTTGAAAATCCTACAACAACTTATATATGTAGGAGTCACATAATTTTTAGCAGTTTTTCATAACCTTTTGATTTATTACTTTGAATTTTCTCCTCCTTTGAAACTCAGAAATCATTTGAATAGGACATTAGAAACATTATAATTGCATTTCCATCATTTCATTCTTCGAGAGTGGTCTCGACGGCCATGTGGAAGTCATAGAACAGCTTATCCACATCAATTATTCATGTTTACCACCTTTACATAAACTTTTGATCTGTTGCCGATGATTTTTTATTGGCTAAACAAAAAACATACTTAAATAGCATCATTGAGACATTCCACCAGCATTTCTTCCTTTGAAGCTTCGGAAGTAGTATGTTCGACCATATGGATCTCGTATAACAACTTATAACTAGTAATCATATAATTTCGTCACCAATTTTGTTGCATTTTGATCCTTCACTATAGATTTTCACTTTGTTTAAAGCTGAAAACATATTAATTAAGCGTCATTGACATATTCCAAAATTGTTTCCACCATTTCAAGCTTCGAGGTTAGTCCATGCATCTATATGCACCTCAGATAGCAAATTACCTGTAGAAATCTGATAGTTTGATACATTTTTAACCGTTTTGATCCATCATTTTAGATTTTTTCTTTTTGCGAAACTGAAAACTTGTTTAAATTGTATTATCAACAAGTGATAGAAGCCTTTGTTCGTTTCTTGTTTCGAAGTTGTCTTTGCCGCCATTTGAAAATCCTACAACAACTTATATATGTAGGAGTCACATAATTTTTAGCAGTTTGTCATAACCTTTTGATTTATTACTTTGAATTTTCTCCTCCTTTGAAACTCAGAAATCATTTAAATAGGACATTAGACACATTATAATTGCATTTCCATCATTTCATTCTTCGAGAGTCGTCTCGACGGCCATGTGGAAGTCATAGAACAGCTTATCCACATAAATTATTCATGTTTAGCACCTTTACATAAACTTTTGATCTGTTGCCGATGATTCTTTATTGGCTAAACAAAAAACGTACTTAAATAGCATCATTGAGACATTCCACCAGCATTTCTTCCTTTGAAGCTTCGGAAGTAGTATGTTCGACCATATGGATCTTGTATAACAACTGATAACTAGTAATCATATAATTTCGTCACCAATTTTGTTACCTTTTGATCCTTCACTATAGATTTTCACTTTGTTTAAAACTGAAAACTTATTAATTAAGCGTCATCGACATATTCCAAAATCGTTTCCACCATTTCAAGCTTCGAGGTTTGTCCATGCATCTATATGCACCTCAGATAGCAAATTACCTATAGAAATCTGATAGTTTGATAAAAAATTTACCGTTTTGATCCATCATGGTAGAGTTTTTATTTTTGCGAAACTGAAAAACTTGTTTAAATTGCATTATCAACAAGTTATAGAAGCCTTTGTTCGTTTCTTGTTTCGAAGTTGTCTTTGCCGCCATTTGAAAATCCTACAACAACTTATATATGTAGGAGTCACATAATTTTTAGCAGTTTTTCATAACCTTTTGATTTATTACTTTGAATTTTCTCCTCCTTTGAAACTCAGAAATCATTTGAATAGGACATTAGAAACATTATAATTGCATTTCCATCATTTCATTCTTCGAGAGTGGTCTCGACGGCCATGTGGAAGTCATAGAACAGCTTATCCACATCAATTATTCATGTTTACCACCTTTACATAAACTTTTGATCTGTTGTCGATGATTTTTTATTGGCTAAACAAAAAACATACTTAAATAGCATCATTGAGACATTCCACCAGCATTTCTTCCTTTGAAGCTTCGGAAGTAGTATGTTCGACCATATGGATCTCGTATAACAACTTATAACTAGTAATCATATAATTTCGTCACCAATTTTGTTGCATTTTGATCCTTCACTATAGATTTTCACTTTGTTTAAAGCTGAAAACATATTAATTAAGCGTCATTGACATATTCCAAAATTGTTTCCACCATTTCAAGCTTCGAGGTTAGTCCATGCATCTATATGCACCTCAGATAGCAAATTACCTGTAGAAATCTGATAGTTTGATACATTTTTAACCGTTTTGATCCATCATTGTAGATTTTTTCTTTTTGCGAAACTGAAAACTTGTTTAAATTGCATTATCAACAAGTGATAGAAGCCTTTTTTCGTTTCTTGTTTCGAAGTTGTCTTTGCCGCCATTTGAAAATCCTACAACAACTTATATATGTAGGAGTCACATAATTTTTAGCAGTTTGTCATAACCTTTTGATTTATTACTTTGAATTTTCTCCTCCTTTGAAACTCAGAAATCATTTAAATAGGACATTAGACACATTATAATTGCATTTCCATCATTTCATTCTTCGAGAGTCGTCTCGACGGCCATGTGGAAGTCATAGAACAGCTTATCCACATAAATTATTCATGTTTAGCACCTTTACATAAACTTTTGATCTGTTGCCGATGATTCTTTATTGGCTAAACAAAAAACGTACTTAAATAGCATCATTGACACCTTCCACCAGCATTTCTTCCTTTGAA
>NW_025244105.1:0-2818 GCF_018294505.1 Triticum aestivum
GTCCTTCTTCGTTCCTGTGTCTGTCCCTTCGGGGAAATGTCACGCGATGAATACCGGAGTCCTGTTAGCCCGCTACAGCCCGGTTCACCGGAGTCCTGCTAGCCCAGTGCTACAGCCTGGATTCACTCGCTGATGACCGACACGTTCGATGCTGGGTCATGGATGCCTGTCCCTGTAAGTCTGTGCCACTTTGGGTTTACGACTAGCCATGTCAGCCCGGGCTCCTTATCATATGGATGCTAGCGACACTGTCATATACATGTGCCAAAAGGCGCAAACGGTCCCGGGCTAAGGTAAGGCGACACCCGTGGGAATACCGTGCGTGAGGCCGCAAAGTGATATGAGGTGTTACATGCTAGATCGATGTGGCATTGAGTCGGGGTCCTGACAGCGTTGGTATCAAAGCTTGACTGCCTGTAGGATTACCAAGCCAAACTGGTCGAAGTTGAGTCTAGAAATTCTTTAGTTATATAAGGGAATTGATTGTGGGATGGAACGTAAGGCTCTTTTTACTCCTTATACCTCATGGCCTTCTGATCTGAGTCATCATCTTCTCTTCTACGGGGATTAAGAACTAGGTTTTCTCTTCTTTCTATCAGGATCACGTGTTACTAATCCGTAGACTTATAAGATTGTTGGATTTAAGTCTCGGTTCAGTTCCTATTACTTCTGTATGTTAATTGTTGATCTCGAGACCTTGATATTGTGCTTCTGAGTGGTTATGCCACCATTTTTGTGAATGTCTCAAATCTTTTCTGAGCATTTACAGCCGTTATGCTGTCCGAGTCATTCCAGGTTTCTAAGTAGTCTGATGCATTTGCAAATCCTTTCTTCCCGTCTCAATGTTCCCATGGGCCAAATTAACCACACTAATCAGTGAGTTGAGGTACTCCGTTACCTTGACATATATGTTGGAGATATTATTATGACCCTAGGTGTCTTAGGGGATCATCTAGTAATTTAGCCATGATTTGTGTTCCCAGTGTGATGATTCTGGCCATCATTCTCGAAAGCATTCCGTGATGCTACTTAGTAATAGGTATTCTATTTCTGGGTTTTGAACCCGAGATTCACTCTACTTACTTCATGTTGATAGTGTTTGCTAGTTCCTTCAGGATATTAGTAACTTTGCGATAGTCCTCGAGGTCCGTGGTATTTCCTTCTTCCAAATACTATGAACCGCTTATGGCAGATGTTTATTGGATCAAAGATCACAATTAGAGTACTCTTGAGGAGATCTCCATTCATAAATCGTGACTCTGCCAGTTCTACCTTTCTGCATGGGTTATCCGGAAGAAACATGTTGAACTTGGTTCGACATACTAATCTATGCGTCCACAACTCAGAAAATTATATGATCCTTTGAGTTGTTCTCTTTAGTTGCATTCTGACCCTCGTCTATCAATTGATAGTCAAGAGTATGCGTGCGTTCGTTTATCAATGCTTATTACTCTTGTGGTCCGTCAAGCCATTCTGTCCTGAATGACTTGGAGAAACAAACTCCAGTACCTCATCCATATTTAGGATTGGGTAAAAGTAGTTGTGTTCCGCAGATCAAGTTACAATCCAGCTTCTGGTCTGCTCTACCCTGAAGTATTACCTTCTTTATGACAGGAATTTCATGAGAATTGCACCACCTCTTGTGAATTCTTGACATAGTGATACTTCTCGCCATCCTTTTTCATTCCTCGGTTCCGTGTTGTTGCAGCCGGAGTGCCGACAAGTGAATCATGATGTGTGAACTCAATACTCCTAGCAACCCCATTGCTTGGTAGTTAATGGACAATAATCTTATTCCTAGTATGTTGGTTATTGAATCATCATTCTAAGACTGATCGTGCTATCTAGTCCTTATTTCTGGTGCACCCTTCGATCAATGAGTTAGGATTGTGTCAAGTCCTCACTCATTTGATCATATCATCTTGCCCTGAAAAGCAAGATTGTTCTCGATCTTAGTAACATATCGGTGGTTCGTGATTTTCCGAAGATCTTCTCGGAAGTATTACCAGGTTGTTCCCTGACTGTTATGTTGAGCTCGTGATCAAGTTGGTTTCTTGTGAACCACCTTCTCTCCAAGAATCGGTGTTAGATATCCCTGAGCTAGTTGGTTAAGCTAGACAACAACTTGGAGAGTTGGAAGATAAAAGCTTGCCTGACTTAGTTCGTTCCAAAGGGATATTCTTGTGTAGTGTGTGTTGAAGAAAGCTGATATCTTCATCGATTGGTCCCTATGATCAGTTGCTGGACCTATTGTCTTATCAATCCTTTGATTTGAGTGTGGGCTATCGTCAAATCAAATCAGAACCAACGATATTCGTAATGTTGTCTTACTCGTGGTTTTTCCTCGAGCATACACCATTACATCTTTAGCCTGACCAATGCTATCACTTGTTCACTTAACTATGGAATTCCTTTTAAAAGGAAACCCAGATGAATTGTTGTTGAGCCCATTGACAACATCCTTATCTCCTCCATGATTTTGTTGGACATTAAGCTAGTGTTGGAAACTTTTGAAAGCATTTTCTTCATGCTAGCTCATGAAGTATTTGTTTGATGAAAGGAGTGACTTCCTCTTGTACACGTGCATTTGGTGAAAGTTGCCGCCGTGGATTTGAGAAAGTTAGTTTTGCTTCCTCTGGAATCATCCCAAGTCAGTCATGCATACGTGCGAAGTATTCTGTGGTCTGGAGACTTGCAACCTTCATTCCATATGTGTTCCGAGCACACCAAGCCACTGATTGATTTGTTCAAGGAGAAGAAGTTCCTTCTTAAGAGCATGCCTTATGCAAGGATTTTATATCCTCGTCGATGGTTCCCC
>NW_025244106.1:0-2817 GCF_018294505.1 Triticum aestivum
AGGGTTTAGGGTTTAGGCACCTGCTTGATGTCAACCACGGAATGGCACCAAGGGGGGGGGCAACGTCCACCGGGACCTGCTCGATGTCGACCACGGAAGAGAGACCACCGTTGACTATGTTGCTTGCCATTCTCCCCGCCAAGAAAGAGATCAAAGGATCCAATTGGAGGATGCGAAGCTAGTGAGGCAGTTGTCCACGGAGCCGCCAGGATGGACGACGAATAACACTGAGGAACATGAGCGACCCCGACGGTCTGCTAGGCGGTGTAGGAGGAGGCTTCCAGACGGCTGGCTGTAGGAGGATGCGCCGTCCCCGACAGCCAAGCCAGGTGGTGTAGGAGGAGGCACCGTCCCCGACGGCCGGCCAAGCAGTGTAGGGAGGCGGCGCCGCCGACAGGCGAGGCGAGGCGGTGGGTTGGGGCAACACAGAGATGGGAGGGGAGGCGTCGTGAAGGTGTGGCGGCTGGAGGCGATGGGGGGAGGCGTCGTGAAGGTGCAGCGGCTGGAGGCGATTGGGAGCGGAGCGATGATGCAGCGGTTATTTTTCTTTCTTTCTTTCTTGATTGATGTGGGCAGTTTAATTCCTTTCGTGCCAAAGGAAGGTGACCACGGAAGAGAACATACTTTCCTTTCTTTCTTGATTGATTGACGTGGGCAGTTTCTTTCCTTTCGTGGCAAAGGAAGGTGATCATGGAAGAGAAAGTTGTGTTTAGCGTTAAACGCGTTTAGTCGCTCACCATTAGGACGATAACAACTGTTGGATGAATGCGAATGGATGGCCGAGATCTGTTAGATCTGCCCCACCGGGTCTTTTTATATTGGTATAGATATAGATGGTAATTAGGAAATACTAATTTATACTACAATTTGGAAGTACTGCTGATTTGGAAACGTACCAGCAAAACATACAGAGAGAGAAATTAATTCACTTGCAATATCTTAGGAATTCTGGCCAAATACCATGTCAAATCTGACCTAATTTGAATCAATCCCGGCCAGGCTGAAGGTGGACGGACGTGGGCCCTGCTTATTCTAATCCCATCTCTCTCCTCCTAATAAATCTCTGACGGGATTCTAGTCAATCCGCTGAACAAATCTCGTTCTGAACAATGCTCTTCAATTCTCTCCTTGAAATCAGGGACTCATTGAATGATCCTCTCCCCAAACCAACGCAGCTCTTCGTTTAATGGCGCAGGCACAGCCTTCTCTTCGCCCCATGCATGCGCTGGCTTCTCCTCTCCTCCATTACTCTCTTCCTCCCTTCCTCCGGTTCCTGTGGCGATCCATCCCTCTTCAATCCATTGGTCGCAGGCTCTTGCGCGCGCCTCACGCGGATCAGGCTGGTCACAATGGGCAGGAACATAAGCTAGTAACCTACACAGTTTCCTAGACTATGTTACTACCTCCATAGTGGGTAGGAACATGTATGTAGTGTCATGCAGCGATGTATTTATTAGGATATAGACTCATTGTTTCTTGGAGTGTGTGATGTTCCGGTAACTTAGCTAGTTACCACAAGCACCTCTCTCTTCATTAAATATGTGCCACATAAGCAAACTTGTATTGGAGTGTGTGATGTTACTCCTAAGTTCCTGCCCATTGTGACCAGCCTCATGCTCACATCCAACACCTCCCCGCATTCCCCGCTCCCCCATCGTTGGCCAAGCCCTACGAGATCCCCTCTACAAATTGCCGCCCCCTTTGCTCTTGCCTCTTCGTCGATCTGTCGCGCCCCACACATTGCTCTCCTTCGTCCTTATGCCAGTACACGGCGAGTACGTCCAGCTGCTTGTCTTCCATCCCCCCCCCCAATGCATACTTCCGAGAACTCCTCTTGGTTTGGAACGCCCTCTCTGTAGGAGCATGCTCATCTAAACTTGTTTTATAGAATCTTGGCATGCGTGGTGCTACTTAACCTACTGACATGTTTTCTTTTCTGAACCTTGTGTTGCAGACATGCGGAGATGGAGGCAGTGATGCAGACAAGAAGCATCACAGCAAAAAGAAAATCAGATGTTGTGTTGGCTATGGGAGAAGATATTGTCCTATCAAGGGAGATAGGAAAGTCGTGTTGTGCAGGGTAGGTGCTTGAATTACAAGCCTCACACGTTTCAGTTCAAGCAAAGGTTAGGATAAAAATATATGCATCAACATTTTGATTAATGCTTCATTTTTTTGACAAAGATGCATCACTCTTGCTACATGCCATGGCGATTTCTTCGGACGCTTCCATGGCATTTCCAATCTTTCTCTAGTCCTTTGCTTGTGGATTTCTTCTCCGGATTCTGGATCTGTTTATAGAGTTATTGTCCTGTGGTTTGCCCTACTTTTCGCTTTCAATGCATCTTTTCTGTGAATTTTCTGATCTCTTGGTGGGGAAATTCTTGGTTGGTTTGATTCCCGTCCCCAAACTGAGCTTCATGTCGATGTATGTGTAATATATATGATTTACAGCACTAATGTATTTGATTTACACTGACAAGTACTATGTAATTTCTTCCATAAGTTTGCTGTTTTCTGAACCCTTCGGCAAGTTTAATGTTTCAGAAGTTAAAACTTACAATAACAGTTTACTATATGTACTGTCATGTTCTATTTTATTTCTTCAATCAAGTTTAAAGATTCAGAATTTTTGTAGCATTCGGGGCTTGGTTTGTTACTCTTTTGAGTGATTTTAAGTGACACACAATGGAAGATTGTCCATCAATTCTTCGGTCGTACAATTTTTCTGAAACTAAAACTGAACAAAACTAGTGTAAGCTTCATTGTCTCTGGAATTTTAAACAACGCCAAAAGGTGTAAATTACACTTTGGACA
>NW_025244107.1:0-2817 GCF_018294505.1 Triticum aestivum
AGCGTGGTTGAAAGCAAGCGTGAGGAATTCCGCAACCTGAAGCAAGGCTCTTTGTCTGTCTATGACTACAACAAGTTGTTTCACAAACTCGCCCACTTTGCTAAGCAGGACGTCCCTGACGAGAAGAGCATGATATACCAGTTCAGGGGTGGTCTCAGAGAAGAAATCCAGCTAGCTCTTGTTCTCTTTGAGCCCTTGAGGTACGATGAGTTCTACAACATGGCATTGAAGCAAGAGGCTGCTCAACTGAAGTGCGATGCTTCCAAGAAGCGAGTCAGAGATGCTACTCCTTCTTCCTCTACTCAAGTGGCCAAGCAGTAGAAGTATTGGATTCCTCCTCCTTCGTTCTGTCAACCGTATCAACATAAGAGCAAAGGTGGCAGTGGATCTTCCCACCCACCCAACCCTGGCTTTCAGAACAAGACTTTGTCTCAAGCTCCAAGATCGAGTGCTCTGTATCACCGTCCGCTTTCAGAGGTGACGTGCAACAAGTGCCAACAGAAGGGTCACTATGCCAACAAATGCTTCAACCAGAGGCGTCTCCCTCCTCCTCCTCCTGTGAGATCGGCAAGTACAGCTGTGGTCAAGCATAACCCCAAGCACGCCAAGGTCAACATGCTGAATGCAGCTCAGGTAGAGGACTCGTCAGATGTCATCATGGGTAACCTTCCTGTTAACGATATTCCAGCTAAAGTACTTTTTGACTCCGGTGCATCGCATTCCTTCATGTCATTCCCATTTGCATCAGAGAACAATTTTAGTACTAAGGCATTACCTAGAGCTATGCAAGTCGTCTCTCCGGCTAAGCATCTGAGTTCTAGTATGATGGTTCCGGATATTTCTATCATGATGGGTGATTTCAATTTTCTGGCTTCTCCAATGGTTCTTGGTAACTCGGACATTGATCTTATTCTCGAGATGGATTGGCTTTCTAAGCACAAGGCTCAGCTTGATTGTGCAGCCAGGCAGATTCAATTGACTCATTCGTCTGAGGATGTTATTGTCTTTACCGCTCGGGATAATACCATCCATCTGTTTCTCTCAATGAGAAGGGTGAACTGGATGCCATTTCGCAAATTCCAGTCGTTTGCGAATATCAAGACGTCTTTCCAGATGAGCTTCCAGGAATGCCTCCGCACCGGCTAGTTGAATTCGTCATCGATCTTGAGCCTGGCACGGAACCGGTTTGCAAGCGTCCTTACAAGCTCGGACCTGAAGAGTTGAAGGAGCTGAAGAAGCAACTCGATATTCAAGAGCGAATGGGCCTCATCCGACCTAGTTCCTCTCCGTGGGGTTGTGGAGTACTTTTTGTGAAGAAGGATGGAACGGACCGACTTTGTGTTGACTACCGTCCATTGAACAAGAAGACTATCAAGAACAAGTACCCACTTCCCAACATCAACGAGCTGTTCGAACAACTCAAAGGTGCCCAAGTATTCTCCAAGCTTGATCTCCGTATGGGTTATCACCAGATTCGAATCCGTGAGCAAGATATTCCCAAGACGGCTTTCAGGACAAGCTATGGTTCATATGAATACACTGTCATGTCTTTTGGCCTCGTCAACGCTCCTCCGACTTTCTCTCGCATGATGAACTTCATCTTCAACGCCTACACAAATGACTTTGTTTTGGTCTATCTCGACGACATTCTGGTCTTTTCGAAGAACAAGGAAGATCATGCCAAGCACTTGCGTTTGGTGCTCGATAAGCTCAGGGAACACCAGTTCTATGCCAAGTTCTCAAAGTGCGAATTTTGACTCGATGAGGTTCTTTATCTTGGGCATATCATCTCTGCCAAGGGCATTGCGGTGAATCCTGAGAAGGTGTCCGCAATTGTGAACTGGGAACCACCTCAGAACGTGAAGCAACTCCGTAGCTTCCTCGGTCTCGCAAGCTACTGTCGAAGGTTCGTTGAGAACTTTTCAAAGATCGCGAAGCCTCTTTCAAACCTTCTCCAGAAGCACGTCAAGTACGTTTGGTCTCCGGAATGTGACATCGCTTTCAACACATTGAAAGAGAAATTGGTCACTGCTCCAGTTCTGACTCCTCCTGATGAATCCAAACCGTTCGAGGTCTTCTGCGATGCCTCTCTTCAAGGTCTTGGTGCAGTGTTGATGCAAGAGAAGAAAGTTGTGGCTTATACCTCTTGCCAGTTGAAGCCCAACGAGAAGAACTACCCCACTCATGACCTCGAGTTGGCGGCAGTTGTGCATGCTCTTTTGACTTGGAGACATCTCTTATTGGGAAGAAAAGTGGACATCTTCACTGACCACAAGAGTATCAAGTACATCTTCACTCAGCCTAATCTCAACCTCAGGCAGACTCGCTGGGTCAAAATGATTCAAGAGTATAATCCGAGTATCGAGTATATTCCAGGCAAGGCCAATGTGATTGCTGACGCATTGAGCAGGAAGGCTTACCGCAACAGTCTGATTCTCAAGCCTTATCAACCCGAGCTTTGTGAAGCTTTCCGCAAACTTAATCTGCAAGTTGTTCCTCAAGGTTTCCTCGCCAACCTTCAAGTCTCTCCTACCTTGGAAGATCAGATTCGTCAGGCTCAACTTCTTGATGCTATGGTGAAGAAGGTGAAGATTGGGATTGCCAAGAGCCAACCAAAGTACAAGTGCTACTGCCTTGATGACAAGGATACTCTCTTCTTCAAGGATCGTATTGTTGTGCCCAAGGGTGATCTTCGTAAGGTTATCATGAACGAGGCTCACAATTCACTCCTCTCCATCCACCCTGGGAGCACGAAGATGTATCAGGACCTCAAGCAGGCTTATTGGTGGACTCGAATGAAGCGCGAGATTGCTCAGT
>NW_025244108.1:0-2817 GCF_018294505.1 Triticum aestivum
GTGATAAGTACAGACCTTATATTGTTGATTCTAAAGTTACTATTCAGACTGATCATGCTGCTATCAAATATCTTATAGAAAAGAAAGATGCTAAACCTAGGCTTATTAGATGGGTTCTCTTGCTCCAAGAATTTGATTGGCATATTATTGATAGAAAAGGAGCTGAGAACCCCGCTGCAGACAACTTGTCTAGGTTAGAGAATGTTCTTGATGACCCACTACCTATTGATGATAGCTTTCCTGATGAACAATTAGCGGTCATTAATGCTTCTCGTACTGCTCCTTGGTATGCTGATTATGCTAATTACATTGTTGCTAAATTATACCACGTAGTTTCACATACCAGCAAAAGAAAAAGTTCTTTTATGATTTAAGACATTACTTCTGGGATGACCCACACCTTTATAAAGAAGGAGTAGATGGTGTTATTAGACGTTGTGTACCTGAGCATGAACAGGAACAAATCCTACGCAAGTGTCACTCCGAGCCATATGGAGGACACCACGCTGGAGATAGAACTGCACATAAGGTATTGCAATCCGGTTTTTATTGGCCTACTCTCTTCAAATATGCCAGTAAGTTTGTCTTGTCTTGTGATGAATGTCAAAGAATAAGTAATATTAGTAGACGTCGAGAAATGCCTATGAATTATTCTCTTGTTATTGAACCATGTGATGTTTGGGGATTTGATTATATGGGACCTTTTCTTGCCTCTAATGGATATACACAAAGTTTAGTTGTTGTTGATTACGTTACTAAGTGGGGAGAAGCTATTCCAACTAGTAGTGCTAATCATAACACTTCTATTAAGATGCTTAAAGAAGTTATTTTTCCGAGATTTGGAGTCCCTAGATATCTCATGACTGATGGTCGTTCACATTTTATTCATGGTGCTTTTTGTAAAAGGCTTGCTAAGTATGATGTTAATCATAGAATTGCATCGCCATATCACCCACAGTCTGGTGGACAAGTAGAGTTGAGTAATAGAGAGCTCAAATTAATTTTGCAAAATACTGTCAATAGATCTAGATAGAATTGGTCCAAGAAACTTGATGATGCATTATGGGCCTATAGAACTGCATATAAGAATCCTATGGGTATGTCTCCGTATAAGATGGTTTATGGAAAAGCATGTCACTTACCTCTCGAACTTGAAAATAAGACATATTGGGCTATTAAAGAGCTCAATTATGACTTCAAACTTGCCGGTGAGAAGAGGTTATTTGATATTAGCTCACTTGATGAATGGAGAACCCAAGCCTACGAGAATGCCAAGTCGTTCAAAGAAAAAGTTAAAAGATGGCATGACAAAAGGATACAAAAGCGTGAGTTTAACGTAGGTGATCATGTGTTGCTATTCAACTCTTGTTTAAGATTTTTTGCAGGAAAACTTCTCTCTAAATGGGAAGGCCCTTACGTTATCGAGGAGGTCTATCGTTCCAGTGCCATAAAAATCAACAACTTCGAAGGCACAAATCTGAAGGTGGTGAACGGTCAAAGAATCAAACATTATATCTCAGGTAATCCTATCAATGTTGAAACTAATATTATTGAAACCGTAACCCCGGAGGAATACATAAGGGACACTTTCCAGAAAGTTTCAGACTCTGAAAAGGAATAGGTATGTGGTACAGTAAGTAAACCGACTCCGAAACAATTCCATTGGCATTTTTTTCCGTTTTGGAATATTTAAGAATTTAGGAAAGCAAGAAGTAATCCGGGAAGGACATGAGGCCTCCACGAGGGTGGAGGGCGCGCCCACCCTTACTGGGCACGCCCCCCTGCCTCGTGGGCACCTCGTGTGCCTCCCGGACTCTGTTTTCTTATACAATACTTCTCTTGGTCGGTAAAAATTCATTATATAATCTCCCAAAGGTTTTGACCACCGTATCACACAAAAATCTTCGGTTTTCATTTCGAGCTGTTTTTCTGATAGATCTAGAGCACCATGACGTCTCCAAGTGCTTCCAAGGGCAAGTTTTTCGAGAGGGTTATTAAGGGAGTCCTGGATTAGGGGGTGTCCGACTAGCCGGACTACCATCATCAGCCGAACTATCATCGGCCGGACTATCATCATCGACCGGACTCTAAGACTATGAAGATACAAGATTGAAGACTTCGTCCCGTGTCCGGATGGGACTTTCCTTGGCGTGGAAGGCAAGCTTGGCGATAAGGATACGTAGATTTCCTACCATTGTGACCGACTCTATGTAACCCTAGCCCTCTCCGGTGTCTATATAAACCGGATGGCTCTAGTCCGTAGGACAACAACAACAACAACAACAACAACAACCCTTACAATCATACCATAGGCTAGCTTCTAGGGTTTAGCCTCCTTGATCTCGTGGTAGATCCACTCTTGTAAACATCCACAATATCAATATAAATCAAGCAGGACGTAGGGTTTTACCTCCATCGAGAGGGCCCGAACCTGGGTAAAACATCGTGTCCCTTGTCTCCTGTTACCATCCGCCTAGACGCACAGTTCGGGACCCCCCTACCCGAGATCCGCCGGTTTTGACACCGACATTGGTGCTTTCATTGAGAGTTCCTCTGTGTCGTCACCGATAGGCTTGATGGCCTCTTCAATCGACAACGACGCAGTCCTGGGCGAGACTTTTCTCCCCAGACAGATCTTCGTATTCGGCGGCTTCGCACTGCGGGCCAACTCACTTGGCCATCTGGAGCAGATCGAAAGCTACGCCCCTGGCCATCAGGTCAGGTTTGGAAGCCTAAACTTCACGGCCGATATCCGCGGGGACTTGATCTTCGATGGATCTGAGCCACAGCCGAGCGTGCCGCGCTGTCACGATGGGC
>NW_025244109.1:0-2817 GCF_018294505.1 Triticum aestivum
CATCTCCATGCTAGCCAAGTTGTTGCAGCCCCCTCCGTCTATTATGACGCGCACAGAACGTTCCTTCACAACTCCCTTGGTATGGAACAAATTGTGCCTCTGATTTTGCTCAGCTTGTGTGACCTGCACACTCAAAACACGTTGAGCAACTAAACATTCATACCTGTCAGCGTCTTCAGGAGCCATGTTGATGAGGACATCAATATAATTGTTACACCCACAGCCCCTGCTGCTATACATACTGGACCAATTACTAGAGCTCGTGCACGCCAACTAAATTACCAGGTACTTTCGTTTCTTGGTAATGATTCTAATATTCATGAGAATATGATGCTGCCTAAATTGGATACATTTGTTTTGCTTACAAATGAAGGGCCTAGCTTGGAGAAGGATGAACATTGGAGCAAGAACAAGCATGGAGATGATGGCATGCGCAAGGGGAACAAGAACGGAGTTACAAGTGATGATTTCAGGACTTTGAAGCCACCATAATGGGTGCATGAAGCCTTGGACGAAATATACAAGATGCCACTTCATAAATTTCGTCCTGAGGCTATTTTAGGTGCTGCGTCACCTTATTATTGGGCCAGGCCCATGTAATTTCGAAATACATAAGTATAGGCTATTTTTAGAGTACGTATGTGTGGGGAAACAAGAGATAGGGTTGATTTCCGACCCCTCCACCAAGGGCCACGAAATTCCCCCCCTCTTCCTCCATATATACAGCCCTTAGGGCATCGTTTAGACTTCGGGTTTTGTTTAGATTAAAAGTTCGCCATAGCTGCAACTTCGTGTACTTCGTTTGTGTTCAACGACCAGACAAAGGCGTCACAGAACCCCACCTTGATCAATAAAGCTTTCATCTTATATTCGCAATATCTAGATTGCAATCTCAGTTTCTTGCTTGTTCTTCGTTTGCTCGCAGGAAACAGACCCTCGTGGTCAGGTTGATCGTGCTCCGGCGTGGTCAATAACCTCTCGGAGTTGGTTTAGCGATTGCTAAGGCGCGACGTCCTCGCACGTTCGTAGTCTGATCGTCAAAGTCGACTGCCACCAAAGCGATATCCATCATCTCATCGAAAGACGGGACACCTTTGCCTCTATCAAGTGGTATCAGATTTCCAGGTTGCTCGGTGAGATTTTACAGTTTTTCGTAGTTTAGATCGAGTCTGTTCTTCATACCTGTAGTCCACGAAAAAGCCACAAAAAAAATTAGGGTTAGTTCATCATATCCGAACCAATCTGAGCCTTTGCATAATCTTTTTAGGGTTTTGCTTTGTTGAATTTGCGGTTGCATCGTCGTGTCTAGTTGCTGGTCTTAGAGTCTAGTCTTTTAGAGTTTCGAGTTCTGGTCATAAGCTGTCACGCCGCCGCCGCACCATCATCATCGCCCCTGCCATCTACCACCACCGCTTATCCGCCACCGCTTCGAATCCGTATCCATATACCACCACTGTTGTCATATACCACCACCGCTGCGATCTACCAACATATATGCACCACCAATCTGAGTTCTTGTCATATTAGGTTTGTTTTTGAGATCCATCTAGATTCCGATTCGTGTTTCCTTGCCGGAGTAGGTTTCGGAAAAAAAAAGAGTCCGGAAACCACTATCCGTTTAGGCCCAAAATTTTTCGAAAACGCATTTTTCAAAAAAAATTCTGGCTATCCTATTTTTAGGTGTTTCTGAGTGTTTTGAGATAGGTGCCATTATAGGAAGTTTTTTTTGACCCGTTTCCAGTTTTTGGGTCCGGGCAGTCGAAAAAAAAATTTGGTCGAAAAAATTCCGTGCCCATCCTGTCAGTTTGAGCTAGGAAGAGTTTTGAGACACTCGCCATTATAGTGATTTTTCGCAAAAAAAAGCAGCGCAAAAAAAAGAGCGCAAAAAAAAGAGCAAAAAACAATTCCAGAGTGTGCTTTTCCCTTGTTTACGTGCCGCGCCGTGATTTTGTTGGTGTTCTAGGCTCACGTCTCTAGCACAGTCTAGCCTAGGACCAGCACAGTACCGTCGTTGAGCGTTTATTCAACTTTGCATCTCTGAATTCATTATTGCTGACCCTTTTTGCTACCATATTATAAGCCTTCCCAGCTCCACATACATCTACGTCGTGCGTTTGACTCTCCCTGGTAATCGCTCTATCCAAGCTTTGAGAGTTTTTGACTACAACGGTTGCCGATCACCGCCTGCTGCTGGGTAAGAACTGGTAAGAATTTGAGATTTGCTTGACGGATTTGTGACACCCACCACCACCTCTTGTTAGTAGTCTGTAGGATCATATTCTTGTGTGTTTCTATTGCTGCTAACCATCCCAGGATCACAAGCCGACAAGACTGACTGGGAGAACTGATGAGGACATGACTACCTTGGATATGACCAAAAATATTGCATATATACATAGTTGTCAGGTGATTTCTAGTGCAAACTATTCAATAATCTATTTGTGTTATCCAGAACAAAAATACTTCACACACTTTTGTGTTTTGTCTAATTGCAGGTGTATGGGACATTTGTACAATCCACATATGAAGATAAGGAAGAAAGAGATGTTTATTTGCTGTCCAAAAAGTTCTCTCATGTCACTTTTGGCCCAAGAGAAGATAGAGTCCAAGTCTCTCACGTTCTGGATTCAGATTCGGACTGCACAGACATACCTGACTCAAAACGCACACAAGTTTTTCATACGGACTCCGAATTGGGTGATTCTTTTTTTGTTGGAAACTAGATTTCGTGCACTTTCCAACCCAAGTGGAATCACCTTCAAATTCGTCCGGAGCGTTGAGTTGTGGACGAAACAATCTGATGCTGCAGTAGAATCC
>NW_025244110.1:0-2817 GCF_018294505.1 Triticum aestivum
TCGGCGGCGCCAAAGCGCAAAGCTTTCGGTTGGCAGCTCACCCATGCCATCACGATGACACCAGGTCATGGGTGGCGAGTTCCAACTCCTTGGATCTGGGCAACGCCTATGTCAATGACATGAAACGTGTCTGAGCCACCAACTGCTACCCCTTGCCGCCCACACGACCAAAAGGGTAAGCCACCACCGCTGCCATGAGGCCCGCCGGAGAGCCAAGCATGGGGAGCACCATCCGGGGCCGCCACCCCCGCATCCTGCCCCAAGACATCACCACCCGACCACCTCACAACACACCAACCACATCAGGAAGACTAGAAGGCCTTGCTTTCACTCCTAGCCCCGCATCAGTCTCTGGATCTGGGTCCACACCTCCACAGTAGGAGGCGTTGACACCTGCATCCCCAGCTAGTCCCAGTGAACCATGGGACATGATCCTAAGACTGCCGACAGCCCCCGTATAGGCCTTGGAGAGCCAGCACAATGACTAATATGTGGCCATCGGTGATGATCCGTAGGCCGATGCAACTTCGTTAGGACCACCACCACTGCCCACCGCACCCGCGAAGACACCCCTCACGTGCACATCCCAGGAGGAGCTCGTCCTCGCCTACCCGAGGAACAAGCCCCAATCTGCCTCGTGCCTAGATCTGACCTGCCCGAGCACAAACCCTAGAAGAAGATGAGATTGTTGTGCGCGCAGCCACACCAGCCCCGCACGCTGTCGACACCGACCAAGGAGAAGGGAAGAAACCAGGACACCACCCTGCGCCGCCAGCTGGACCACGGCCACTGCATCGTCGTCGCCACTACTAGCCCGCACCCCCAACCCGTCTCGGCCCATGAGCAGACCAAGCACGGGAAGGGAACCACCACCGTCACGAGCTGCTGCGACGTCCCCGTAGGTGCAGAGCACCACCAAGTCGTGGCCACCACCGCCGAGACCCAGCACAGCAGCCACCGGCCCATACCGTCGTGGCCCGCTCCACCTGTCGGCCAAATCCGGCCACCGCAGTGCAAGCGAGCACCACCGGCCATGCAGCCCCTCACACCGTAGTTGCACCCCCGCGTGGCTTCCACGACAGTGAGCCATCGTGCTGCGGCACCCTACGCGAGCACTGCGCCCAGGCCCAAGGGAACCGGCCTGTGCCGCCCTGTCACGCATGAGGAGGAGGACGCCCCGCCGGCGCCGCCGGCGGTCGGGTTTCCACTAGTAGAAAAATGGCTTTACGTGAGCCACATTAGCCCCGGTTTGTAAACGGATCTGTACTGATGTGACCATTAGTGCTGGTTCCAATGGCTAGGGGGTGGGAATCATTAGTCCTGGTTCGTGTTGAACCTCTAGTGCTGGTTCATGACACGAACCGGGACTAAAGGTGTGGTGGCAGGCTTGTGTCAGACTAGGGGGCCCACTGGCACATTTAGTCCCGGTTCGTGTCACAAACCGGGACTAGAGATGCACCTTTAGTCTCGGTTTGTATAACCAACTGGGACTAAAGATGCTCCTATATAAACTCTTCGTCGAGCTCGAGCTCTCTATTCTTCCCCTTTCCTCTCCTCTCTGTTCTTCCCCTTTTGCTCGAGCTCATCCTCCATTTTTGCAAAAAATTGTCAAGATTTGAAGGCACCCCATTCATCCAAGTGTTCACAAAGGTTTGCAACTTTTCCTTTCATCTCTCATTGCTAGATTATCTCTTGCAATGCTCTATAAGTATAGTGATTTGTGGGTTTTAGTTTGGGAGTATTTATATGTGGTAGTTTATTTGATTTATATGCAACTTGAGCTCAAATTAACTTCTTATTTTGCATGTGTAGGTGTGGTTTACTGAGTGCCTTCCCGTCCCCGTCCTAACCATCGTAGATCGCCCGCACCGTCTCGTCACTGGTACCACCTTGGTGAGCCTCTTGTTCTTATCCTTTTTATAAAAAAAATCATGTTTATGTGATTTAGATAGTTACTTGTATAATTTTCTTACCCGTACATTGTTTGTTATACGTAGTGGCATGGTTTTGATATCCATCCCCGTCGGCCCTCGTCCGTTTTATGATTCGGATGTGGTATATTCTCTTCTATAAGTATTTGTTGCATTTCGTGTTTATGACAAATTATGCCCGTCAAGTTGACATAGATATTTTTATTAGGAGGTATGTGAACTGGAAATTCCAACCGACCCTCTTGTCGAGAGCTTAAATTTTGTTGAAAAGGAAAAAAATTACTTGAAGAAAAAATTGAAAAGAATTGAGGAGGAGAAGATGGAATTGGAGTTGCATGTTGCCGATGTCGTCGATGATCACAAGATCAAGATGGATGCAATGCGCTTGAAGATTAGAAAGATTAGAAAAAATATGTCATTGATAGTGAGGCTTGGTATCATTATGTTGTTGGATCAACTGTTACCTTAGTTGCGATCTTGATCATATTTGTTGTTGCATTTAAATGCTTTAGCTAGAGAGTTTGTATGTTGTTTTATGAGAATAGGTCACTAGTGCAGAACCGGGCAATAGCACCGGTTCGTAAGGCCCTTTAGTGCCGGTTCCACAACCGGCACTAAAGTGTGGTTACTAAAGCCCCCCCCCCTTTAGTACTGGTTCAGCACGAACCGGTGCTAAAGGCCAACCACGTGGCACGAGGCAACTCCGGGGGCAGGGAGCCCTTTAGTACCGGTTGGTAACACCAACCGGTACTATAAGGTTTGGGGGGTTTTTAGTTTTATGATTTCTTTTTCATTTAATTTTGTGTTTCCATTTTAATTCTTTTTCGTTTGCTGGTATTTTACGATACTACACATTGTACACGTTATGCATATATATATATATATA
>NW_025244111.1:0-2817 GCF_018294505.1 Triticum aestivum
CAATATGAGCATCCAGGTTCTGCTATTGGTTATTGATCGGAGATGTGTCTCAATCATGTCTACATAGTTCTCAAACCCGTAGGGTCTGCACGCTTAACGTTCGATGACGATATGTATTATGAGTTATGTGTTTTTGATGACCAAAGTTTGTTCGGAGTCCCAGATGAGATCACGGAAATGACGAGGAGTCTCCAAATGGTCAAGACATAAAGATTGATATATTGGACCATGTTATTCGGACACCGGAAGTGTTCCAGGTGGTTTCGGATAAAAACGGAGTGCTGGAGGGGTTACCGGACCCCCCCGGGGGGGAACTAATGGGCCACCATGAGCCCTAGTGGAGAGAAAGAGGAGGGCCGCAGGAGGGCTGGCCACGCCCCCCTTGGGTCCGAATTGGACTAGGGGAAGGGGGTGGCGCCCCTCTTCCCTACCCCCTCTCACTCTCCTTCCTTCCCCCTCTCTTCCTTGGAGGGGAATCCTACTAGGACTAGGAAGTCCTAGTTGTACTCCTCCTCTTGGGGAGCGCCATAGGTCCTGCCGGCCTCCCCCTCCCTCCTTTATATACGGGGGCAAGGGGGTACCCTTGGACACACAAGTTTCTCTTAACCGTGTGCGGTGCCCCCTCCACAGTTACACACCTCGATCATACCATCGTAGTGCTTAGGCGAAGCCCTGTGCCGGTAGCATCATCATCACCGTCGCCACGTCGTTGTGCTGATGGAACTCACCCTCGTCCTCAACTGGATCAAGAGAACGGGGGACGTCATCGAGCTGAACGTGTGCTGAACACAAAGGTGCCGTACATTCAGTACTTGGATCGGTTGGATCGTGAAGAAGTTCGACTACATCAACCGCGTTACTAAACGCTTCCGCTTTCGGTCTATGAGGCTATGTGGACATAGTCTCCACTCTCGTTTCTATGAATATCCTAGATAGGTCTTGCGTGATCGTAGGATTTTTTTTGAAATTACTGCGTTCCCCAATAGTGGCATCTGAGCCAGGTCTATGTGTAGATGTTTTATGCACATGTAGAACACAAAGAGTTGTGGCTGATAATAGTCATACTTCTTACCAACAACGTCTTACTTTGATTCAGCGGTATTGTTGGATGAAGTGGCCCAGACCGACATTACATGACCGCGTTCATAAGAGTGGTTCTACCGACGTGCTTTTGCACATAGGTGGCTGGCGGGTGTCTGTTTCTCCAACTTTAGTTGAATCGAGTTTGACTACGGCCGGTCCTTGTTGAAGGTTAAAACAACACACTTGACGATAAATCGTCATGGTTTTGATGCGTAGGTAAGAACAGTTCTTGCTAGAAGCCCGTAACAGCCACGTAAAATTTGCAACAGCAAAGTAGATGACGTCTAACTTGTTTTTGCAGGGCTTGTTGTGATGTGATATGGTCAATACATGATGTGATATAAATTGTTGAATGAGATGATCATGTTTTGTAACAGAGTTATTGGCAACTGGCAGGAGCCATATGGTTGTCGCTTTATTGTATGCAATGCAATCGCCATGTAATTGTTTTTACTTTATCACGAAGCGGTAGCGATAGTCGTGGAAGCAATAGTTGGCGAGATGACAACGATGCTATGAGTACAAGAAAATGATGGAGATCATGAGTACAAGATAATGATGACCATATCATGTCACATATTTTGATTGCATGTGATGTTTATCTTTTATGCATCTTATTTTGCTTAGTACGGCGGTAGCATCATAAGATGATCCCTTACTAAATTTCAAGGTATAAGTGTTCTCCCTGAGTATGCACCATTGCTACAGTTCATCATGCCGAGACACCACGTGACGATCGGGTGTGATAAGCTCTACGTTCACATACAACGGGTGCAAGCCAGTTTTGCACACGCAGAATACTCGGGTTAAACTTGACGAGCCTAGCATATGCAGATATGGCCTCGAAACACTGAGACCAAAAGGTCGAACATGAATCATATAGTAGATATGATCAACATAGTGATGTTCACCATTGAAAACTATTCCATCTCACTTGATGATCGGACATGGTCTAGTTAATTTGGATCACGTGATCATTTAGATGACTAGAGGGATGTCTATCTAAGTGAGAGTTCTTAAGTAATATGATTAGTTGAACTTTAATTTATCATAAACTTAGTCCTGATAGTTATTTTGCATGTCTATGTTATTGTAGATCAATGGCCCGTGCTACCGTTCCTTTGAATTTTAATGCGTTCCTAGAGAAAGCTAAGTTGAAAGATGATGGCAGCAACTACACGGACTGGGTCCGTAACTTGAGGATTATCCTCATTGCTGCACAGAAGAATTACATCCTGGAAGCACCGGTAGGTGCTAGGCCTGCCGGAGATGCTACTAATGACGTCAAGAATGTCTGGTAAAGCAAAGCTGATGACTACTCGATAGTTCAGTGTGCCATGCTTTACGGCTTAGAATCGGGACTTCAAAGACGTTTTGAACATCATGGAGCATATGAGATGTTCCAAGAGTTGAAGTTAATATTTCAAGAAAATGCCTGAGTTGAGAGATATGAAACCTCCAACAAGTTCTATAACTGCAAAATGGAGGAGAATAATTCTGTTAGTGAACACATACTCAGAATGTCTGGGTACCATATGTTGGAAATATGCCCTAGAGGCAATAATAAAAGCATTATTATTATATTTCCTTGTTCATGATAATTGTCTTTTATTCATGCTATAATTGTATTATCCGGAAATCGTAATACACGTGTGAATACATAGACCACAATACGTCCCTAGTGAGCCTCTAGTTGACTAGCTCGTTGGTCAACAGATAGTCACGGTTTCCTGA
>NW_025244112.1:0-2817 GCF_018294505.1 Triticum aestivum
TTTTCCATGAACCCGTAAGCCGCCGTAATAGCCACCCATTTACGGATGACGTTTAACAAACCCCAAAGTTCATGAAGCAAGCATGAAGAAACTCGATACTCTCATGGTCTAAGGAATCATGCAAACGTTAACCATTTCTGTGTTATGTACCAATAAACTTGTGACGAATGAATCTCATAGCATAACATCATGCCGGGTCGATTCAACACAAATGTTCTCTTAACATTATGCCCTCAAGGTTGCTGACATAGACATGCCCATGATCAGGAAAACATAACCATCATGCAACACTTGAGCTAGTCTTAGAGGCCAGACTAGGAATACATTTTATCGTTTATTATTCCACACGTGCATATGAGTCTTCCTCCGAGCCTCGTGGTTATTGCAGACTCGAGAACCGTAGCAGTTATAGCATGGAACATAAACATAATTATGAACTCAGAGATAAATAATATCATTTATTATTGCCTCTAGGGCATATCTCCTACAGACTCCCACTTGCACTAGAGTCAATAATCTAGTTAATGCTAATGCACTTTACACCTATGGCACACCGGTGTAAATATGCTTCGCTTGTGGTGTAGCCTGATGTCCAACGGATCTGACGACTTCAGTTCAGTGTGTATCTTTGCATGTCCTCGCGTTTTCATGTTTTCACAAAATTCATATTTTGTGTGGACTTGGCTTTGTATGTATGTGAATCACAGGTCGAACCTGGATTCCTCAGACTAAGTTATGGAGCAACTACCTGCAGTAGTGTCCCATTGTCAAAAGCCATCTTGGAACTATACTAAGTTCATGAATGAACTATATGATTCAACATCTTCTTTGTCGCTTCTAAAGCGTCAACATACTTAGCCATTGTTATAGAATTCGCCACAGTAACTAGTTTGAACAAATTCCAACTAACTGTGCCACCACATTGTGTGTTACACAAAACCCTTAACTTAAATCAAAAATCGCACGGTGAAAAGATGAAGACTATCGATGTAACATTTTACAACGAACTCTTCATGATCTCCGCTTGCAAAAAAACTTATCATCAGTACATACTCTAGTACTCAATGACATCTTTCACTGTTGTCCCACGATCAGTACTTTGATCACTTTAGTATCCATACTCGCAACACCTTGGGAGTATCGGACATATCTGGTTGTTTTACATACCATGGAATACATGATTAATCCAAACACAAAAGTGTGTGGAATCTGCATCATGTATTTTACTCATCAGTGTTTTGGGACACCGAGTCTTGCAAAAACTCCTTCCATGTGACTTTGGCAAGAATCACTCCTTGGCGTTTTAAATGCTAAAAGGTTTTAGCATCTTGTCAACATGTATTCATTGCTTAGCCCCATTAGGTAAATCTATCTCCGTAGATCATCATGCCTAATGTTGAGGTTATTTAGCCTAAGCACTTCATCGAAAAACTATTTTCAAATGAAGTCCCAATTCGTGTCAAGAATTTTTTTTTCCAATTACCAATGTGCCAAGCACATAAGGTTTTTAGAAATATTATTACGCTCCCACTTACTTTCTTGAATTACAAGCATCTTCGTTACCCATTGATGAAGTCAAAACCCCTTTGACCATTTCATCAAAACACGAAGATTCCAACTCCATTTTGCTCTCTTCTGTCCATTGCTGGAACTCTGAAGTTTGCATACCTACTAGCATCCTCTGGATCGACAAATTACTTTGGACTGTATCATATACAAGTCCTAGCTTTCATTTCCATCAGATGGAAATCCTTTTATCATCCATGTTTCATATCTCATGATTGAAATATGTATTAATTGCTATTTCAACCCGAACCGACTTTAAGCATCGCTACGATGAAAACAACCTCATCGTAGTCAACTCTTGAACTTGTTATTTCAACAAGTCGAGCTTTATGGATAAAACATTTTTATCCATATCAGTTTTATGTTCCATAAATATTCGTTAGACTCTAAGTCTTCCGAAAGGTGTATCAAGGTTTTAATCTTGAATCACTTATATGGAAACTAACTTGGGTTGTATTGGCATTTAGCCAATTCCGGAGTCAGGGCCCATCAACGCTTCCTTGTGTATCGTAGGTATAATGTTGTCTAACAACAATATCTCATTTGCGCACCTGAGAGGTTTGCACGAGCCTTGCCTACGTGGTTCAGCTGCAAGTTCGACCGAAGTTCATACATTTTATTGTAGAGACTTCCGTATCAGTCGCAGTAGGAAACTCTGGAATTACATCCAATGTCTCTTTCCTTTGATCTGATGACTTAAATACTGTTTATCTCGTTGAGTTGCACTATTCTCCCACTCACCTTTTTGAAAGAACCATTCTCTTTAAAAGCACACCGTTTCGCGGCAAAACTATTTGCCTCGGTATAGTGAGGGAGGAATACCCAACATTTTGGTATAACCTACAAAGTAGCACTTGTCTGATTTGGAATAGGTTTGTAACCTTTTACACAAGCCCCATATTCCAAATGTTAAGAAAAGATATAACATGGTTGGGCGTACCATACCATGGCTTCATTTCAACAGACCCGATGTAGCTCTTTTCAGTGTAAAAGCCGCAGTCTCTAAAGCATCACTTTAAAAAGGATAATGGCAAATTTATTTATGTCATCTTTGACCTTACCATGTCATAAATGGTTAGATTACATCTCGACGGACTTTTCACTTGCAGTGGTGTTCCGGGAGGTGCAAGTTATGAAACCCCTTTCACAACTCATCAGACATTCGCTAAACATGTAACTCAAATATTCCTTTGTGCAATCAAATTGCAGAAACATAATTTTCTTGTTACAATAACTTCTACTTCATTTTTG
>NW_025244113.1:0-2816 GCF_018294505.1 Triticum aestivum
CACTCCCCTATTAAATACCTACTTCAACATTTATTAGTTAACCGAACTAATGCACGCAACAATTTCCATTATACTTGTAGGGAAAAGATCCGAACATATCTATGGATGATGAACTGAGATGGGTTTCCATGGGTTTTGACCCTGCCGTCATGACATGTAAAAAGTATGATGTGAATGGGTATCGCTTCCATACAGAGGAGCACCAAAACAGTCGCCCCGATCCCAAAACTATAAATACTAGAGTGTACACCCCCGGTCAAAATTCAGTAGACTACTATGGAAGGGTACAAAATATATACGAGGTTAAATTTTTCCTGGGGCGTGAGACCCTAAGTCTGCATGTGTTCAAATGCCGATGGTTTGATCCATGGGAGGGGGTAAAACATACACCTTCCATTGGTTTGGTCGAAGTTAAACCATCAACCGTCTATGCCGGAGCCGATCTCTTCATTGCGGCTACCCAAGCTACACAAGTATATTATCTGCCTTACCCATGCCAGAAAGTGTATCTAAAAGGTTGGGAAGTTGTGTTCAAGGTGTAGCCACATGGTAAGTTACCAGACCCAAATGAAGACGATTACTACAACATTAACCCCATGACATACGAGGGAGTGTTCTATCAAGAGCAACCTGATGATGATGATGATGATGTGGTTAGAAACGATGACGCCAGACCATTGGGTGATGATGATGTGGACCCAAACGTCGATGATGCACAGAATGATGGTGAGATCATTGTCAATGAAAATGACATACTTATGCTAGAAAAGTTAAACGAAGACGCTGACGATGAGGAAGAGCCTCCAACTCCGTCGGACAATGAAGATGATATGATTGATAGTGATGATGAGACGGACCGAGAAAGAGGTTACAACAGTGATGATTCATATGGTTCTAGCAGATGTACGTTTCAAGTATTTTATCTATAGTTAAGGAATATGCCTTTTTATGCATTTTTATTAATGTGTTTATTATCATGCCTTTTCCTTCATTTCATTAATTCCCTCTACGCGGATTGCCCTTCGCGCGTCTACGGCTATGGCCGGCGGCCTCCGGGGGCTAGCATGCCGCCAAATCTTGCGTAGGCGGCCTCTCACAAGTCTGGAAGTGTTGTGGCGGTTGCAAACGCCCGGCACGCATTTCCGGGGTGTGCCCCCCTCACGGACGGCGTCGCCGCCGGCACCTGGAGGGGGGAAACGGACGCGTCGGGTCTACAAGGAGGGGATCTTGCTGTGGGTCTGGCCCGGATGTCCCTCCAATGTGTTCCTATGGGCTGACCTAACACAACCGGGTGGGGAGGTTCACTTGTCAAAGCCCGTCCGTGCAAAGTCAAAGGGGTAGATCCCGTGGTTAAACGCTACAGGGTTAGGCGGGACGGGGGCACTGGGGGGGTAGCAATGCCACCGGAGCATCGCACCGGGCCCTCATACATGCGGGGTGGTGTGGTGGCATGTCCGAAGAGGCGGGACGCGTCTCCGGGGCGTGCCCCCCCCTCACGGACGGCGATGACACGGTAGTAGACGTTCTGCGGTAACGATGCGGCTTCAATATTACTAAATACTCGGTGCACGATAAAATCATGAGTTTTTTTGCACGACGTGGGCACATGTGCTATAGGAACGATGGTATTTTTTCATAATTTTTGGTGATGGAGACGTATCCGAAAAATTCCCTCTATGCGGATTGACCTTCGCGCGTCTACGGCTGTGGCCGGTGGCCTCCGGGGGCTAGCATGCCGCCAAATCTTGCGTAGGCGGCCTCTCACAAGTCTGGAAGTGTTGTGGCAGTTGCAAACGCCTGGCACGCGTGCCCGTGGTGTGCCCCCCCCTCACGGACGACGCCGCTGCCGGCACCTGGAGGGGGGAAACGGACGCGTCGGGTCTACACGGAGGGGATCTTGCGGTGGGTCTGGCCCGGATGTTGCTCCAAAGTGTTCCTATCGGCTGACCTAACACAACCGGGTGGGGATGTCCATTGGTCAAAGCCCGTCCGTGCAAAGTCAAAGGGCTAGATCCCGTGGTCAAACGCTACAGGGTTAGGCGGGACGGGGGCACTAGGGGGTGGCAATGCCACCGGAGCGTCGCACCGGACCCTCATACATGCAGGATGGTGTGGTGGCATGTCCGAAGAGGCGGGACGCGTCTCCGGGTCGTGGCCCCCCCTCACGGACGGCGATGACACGGTAGTAGACGTTCTACGGTAACGATGCAGCGTCATTATTACTAAATACTAGGAGCGCGATAAAATCATGAGTTTTTTTGCACGACATGGGCACATGTGCTATAGGAATGATGGTATTTTTTCATAATTTTTGGTGATGGAGAAGTATCCGAAAAATTCCCTCTACGCGAATTGCCCTTCGCGCGTCTACGGCTGTGGCCGGCGGCCTCCGGGGCCTAGCATGCCGCCAAATCTTGCGTAGGCGGCCTCTCACAAGTCTGGAAGTGTTGTGGCGGTTGCAAACGCCCGGCACGCGTGTCCGGGGTGTGCCCCCCCTCACGGACGGCGCCGCTGCCGGCACTTGGAGGGGGGAAACGGACGCGTCGGGTCTACACGGAGGGGATCTTGCTGTGGGTCTGGCCCGGATGTTGCTCCAAAGTGTTCCTATGGGCTGACCTAACACAACCGGGTGGGGAGGTCCACTGGTCAAAGCCCATCCGTGCAAAGTCAAAGGGCTAGATCCCGTGGTCAAACGCTACAGGGTTAGGCGGGACAGGGGCACTGGGGGTAGCAATGCCACCGGAGCGTCGCACCGGGCCCTCATACATGCGGGGTGGTGTGGTGGCATGTCCGAAGAGGCGGGACGCGTCTCCGGG
>NW_025244114.1:0-2816 GCF_018294505.1 Triticum aestivum
GTAGTAGTAGTAGTAGTAGTAGTAGTAGTAGTAGTAGTAGTAACAAGTTGAGAGCCAGCGAGCTACCGGAGGTACCCCAGAAGCTACGCTACCATCTCAGCGGAGAAGCGGCGTGGCTTCCACGGAGCTCGTTCAGCAGCCTGACTTCACGGCTCCTACCTACCCCGTGGATGCTATCATAGAGGGTTAACATTGTCAGCTTATGACGAAATGCCAAAACCTCACCTTGAAGGCGGTTGTCGGCTCTGTTGCACATCCTCAACCCAACGGAACTTTTCACTGCCGTTTGATTCCATATGGCTATGCTGTTGTGATGGTGGATGAAGTAATGGAAGGATTTGAGGAGCTCAAGCTTGACCACCCTACAGGTGAAGGGGAGATTCAGCTGATTCTTGCTCTGAAGACTCCATGTCTATGGCGAAAGGAGTACATTAAGCTTCCGAACTAGACGCCTCCGCCTGCTCCTCCTCCTCCAGCGAGTCAGGGCACTCCGCCTCCTCCTTCGACGACGACGAGTGATCAGGGCACTCCACCTCCTTCTCCGGCTGCTCCGGCGCGTGAGGCTACTCCACCTCCTCCGGCGCGTCTGAGCAGTCTGCCTCCTCCTCCGCCTTGTCAGCAACGGCGGAAGACAGACGCCGCCGCTCCGGTTGCTCCGGCGCGTCAGAGCACTCCGCCTCCTTTTCCGCCTCGTAAGCAACGACAGAAGAGAGATGTCGCTGCTCCGGCGGCTAGCAGTACAGTCAGAGGCGCGAGGCAATACAGATACGGTCCATCTCTCAAGACTCCTAAAAAGTTACCATACGAGAGGACCGAGGAGGAAAACACGGAGATCAGTCAAGCCGAACCGAGGGAATTTTTTGCAAAGAAACCTCCACCTCCGAAGGAGAAGATAGATCCGGTGAAAGCGAAGCGCACTATCGATGCCCTAAAGTGACCACCGCCGCCTTCGCCGGATGACAACCATGTCCACGCTCTTAAAAATACATTGGAAGATGTGCGGCTGTCGGGAACTACTTCAGGTGATAAAAGGTTAGCAGAACGAAGAAGTGGGAAAAAATTCCCCAGCTCGGTGAACAGGCGAACCAATCGTGCCCCCCGCTCAAAGTGTCTAGCGATATCTGTAAGTGCATCTAGTGCCACCCCTGGTTGGTTTTGGAGAATTGACGACAAACCTAGTTGAGGGACTAATGTGTTTGTGAGAATTGCAGGATAACACAGGTAGAAGTCCCTCATTGATTCGGTTTTACTACCAGAGATGACCCCTAAAAATGTATGAAGACATTGAAGCCAAAGGTGGTATATGAAGATATTCACATTGAAGACTATGACAAAAGAAGACACGTTATGAAGCCTATGGAGCTCGAAGACTTAGATCTTGCGTAGTTCTTTTTCTTTTGTGTTGAGTCATAGGAACCACCGTACTGTTAAGTGGGGTCCAGGAGAACCAGTCAGAATGACTGAAGTGATGCCTAAACCAAAAACCTATGTCTTCGAGTGAAGACAATGAGAGCGAATCTTGTCCAGAGCCGTACAAGTCAGCCTTGCTTGTAGCCCAAGTAAAGTTGCCATGAGAGTTTGAAATCTGACCGTTGAGACACGTGTCAGTTCCTTAGTGACCCAGGGTCATTTCGGACAAATCAGGTCGGGTTGCCAAGTGGCTATAAATAGCCCACCCCCTACAACCATAAATGGTTGGCTGCTCAGATTTCAGTGCACGGCTTTTGTCGTTTGAGAGCAACCCACCTCGAAGCCTTTGAGAGAAAATTCCTAGCGAGGAGAAAAGCCCTAACCACCTAGAGCCAGAGAACATTGGGCATCACTTAAGTCTTCTTGTCTGTGTGATCTGAAGACTTATTACACTTGAGGACTGTGAATCCTCCAGACGGTTAGGCGTCGCGTTCAGAGCATCCAAGAGACATTGTGGATTGCCAGTGAACGAAGTCTGTGAAGGTTTGGGAGTCTACCTTGAAGACTTACCAGAGTGATTGGGCGAGGACTATGTGACCTTAGCTCAAGGAGAATACGGTGAGGACTTGGTGTCCTGAGCTGCGTGTTCAGGACTGGGTGTCCGGGACTGTGTGTCCTAAGGTTTAAATACCTAGCCGCTCCAACCAGACGTACAGTTGTCACAGCAACTGAAACTGGTCCAACACATCATTGTCTTCAACGAGTCACCGGTTTCATCTTCACTTCCTTTTTTTACTGTTACTCATTGTG
Source organism: Triticum aestivum (assembly GCF_018294505.1). Lineage (NCBI taxonomy): Eukaryota > Viridiplantae > Streptophyta > Magnoliopsida > Poales > Poaceae > Triticum > Triticum aestivum. The sequence goes on from NW_025244114.1 coordinate 2,221, forward strand.
AAGCCATTGCATGCTTGCTCTATCTTTTGTCTTCACAACGTGAATGTATGATCTGTTTGGCTTCATAACTTCTTCCTACCTGATCCTTATTACACTGCAGCTGTTTGTCTTTGTGCTTTCACTCTATTGAATACTTGACCATGGCTTGCCTAGTGTAATCTAACTTCCGCTGCATAGTAATGCTGTTGTCTTCATAACTCCCATGTTTTGAAGACTTTCATAAAAATCGCATATTCACCCCCCCCCCTCTAGTCGATATAACACACTTTCAATTGGTATCAGAGCGAGGTGCTCCCTTGTTCTGTGTGATTCAGTTTAACCACCTGGAGTTTTAGCTATGTCGACTGCAGGGATAATCAAAGTAGTAGTAGTAGTAGTAGTAGTAGTAGTAGTAGTAGGAGTAGAAGGAGTAGTAGTAGTAGTAGTCATAGCAGTGGTAGCAGTGGTAGCAGTAGCAGCAGTAGCAGCAGTAGTAGCAGCAGTAGCAGCAGCAGTAGCAGTAGCAGTAGTAGCAGCAGTAGTAGCAGTAGCAGTAGTAGTAGTAGTAGCAGTAGTAGCAGTAGTAGCAGTAGTAGCAGTAGTAGGAGTAGAAGGAG
>NW_025244115.1:0-2816 GCF_018294505.1 Triticum aestivum
TTGGACACTTGTTGGCCACAGCCCATGGCACACAAGCTGCTTGTGTCAGCATTGTCTTAAGGGGGTGACTAAGTAGGTTGGTTCACTCTTTTGGGTGGTGAATCGACCTTATATAGCAGTAGAGTATCAAGCCATACCTATGCATTGCAGCTGGTTAGCTGGCTGACATACATGCCCAGCATGGTTGAATAGGTAAAGTGTGGTATGCATGCATTTGAGGACCGGTCATGCGTTCCTACTTATTTTGCATGTTATGCATCTCAGTGTTCGCTCATTTTCAGTGCACTTTTGCATCGATATCACTTAAACGAAGCCTTTGGCTGGCCCACATCGATGTGCACATCAAACGAATGAACAAAGTCTATTGCCAATCCATCTTATGTCTGGCCCGCATTTATGTAGTCTCCTATGGACATTTGATTGAATGGATCACATCAAACGAATGAACAAAGTATTGTGATCATCAATCATTTGATCCATCTTGGATGCGCGATTGGCCAACAAAAAAGAAACATACATGCTTTGCCCCAAGCAGGTGTCCTTCTCGGTGTCACTAGATCGCATCTGAGCTGGAGCCGCTGTTCGGACCCAATTCCGAAAAAGGGTTTCCCCCCACTGTTCGGACCCAATTGTGATTCAAGTTCTCAGTTTAGGGTCCTTCTTTCAAACTTGAAGGACTGAGTTGTAATTTCTTTTTCTCAAGTCCTTTTCCAACCTGTAATATCACCGCTGATAATTAGTGCAGCTCTTGGGACACTTCAAGGCCCTTCTTCCGTCCAAAAAAATAGTGCGTGGAGTGTTTTTGGTTGAGGATTCCTGATGCGATTGTGGAATTGAAGCCAAAGTTGCCCTGCCTGCCGATAGGACTCAAGCCAAGAGGAAGAAAGGGAGCTCGTGTCTATGAACCAGACGTGATGGCTCCACAAGGTCACCCTTTAGTGAGAAGATACATCGATGTGCTGTTGAAGATTGGAAATAGACAGCTGCTGCATATTCCTCTGAGAGAGCACGCGGAGGCCTCCACGGGCATCATAGCTTCTCTACTCTCGGTCGATGTGGATAATCCTCTTCGCGGTCCTTAGATTCTGGAGCTCCACGTCTCCCCTTCTCCATCTCCACCATCAAGGAAACTTGATAAGAGCATGCCTATGTCGTAGGCACAATGCATGAGAACAATTTATCTATCTCATTAAGCTCCGCCTATTAAAAATGTTCCACGTGATTGCTGATTTTCAACGAGGCATTCAGATTTGAGTCATGTAAGCCAATTTGGAGGTGTGTCAATCATCGGCTAATCGACACCAGAATCTGGCATGTGATTGAAGGCGAGTACATAGGAGACACGATTTTCAAATTGGATACTATTTGAGACTGCCATGTAGACCATTTAACCATGCTTCTTATCGAAGGCGCGTGGATGGTCCTGTTCTTCCTCCCAGGCGATAGAAATATGGCAGGGGCAATTATTTTGGCGGTCGTACCAACAAGTATCATGCCAACTTGTTCCTTTGAAATCCTCAACGAAGGTGATCACGACGGCTATGAGGAAGAGGTCCGGTCAGATTTTTTGCATGGCAGCAGGGTACTAGCCCACTACTTTTTGGGAGCTGTATATTCCCACCAAAGCAATAAAAGGCGAAGTGCCAGTACTAATTTTTTAATCTAAAAGGGCTGCCAAAGCAGCCCAAGTGCTTGGGGCGGCAAAGCATTGACCCAGTTGACCAAGTAGTTTTTTTTGTCTAAAAAAAGTACTAGCTTTTTTTGCGTTGACCAAGTAGTGACTTCCATAAGTCCATCGACCTTTCAGAGTTTAGCAAATAATCACAACAAGTGGCAGAGCTACTACATGTTATATACTATGTGTATACTTCTTTTTGTATACAAAAATATATGAAGCAAATTCTGAACCGATGATGCATGATTGGCAAATACTCCCTCCTTAAAGAAAATATAAGAGTAGTGATCTAAATGCTTTTATATTTATTTTTTGCGCAGCGAGTTCAATCGTTTGACTGCAGAAACGACATTCCTGCGAACACCATCTAATGCCCAGTCGCTCCATGTGTCCACCATGGATTGATTGGAGACCTCCTATTTTTCTCGTTAGAATGACTGTGCGCTGACAAGCAAACAGTGACATTGAGTACAGCATGGTCACCGTCTCATTGGCTCATGGCAGGAGGGGTCCTTCTTCTCGAGCCACGCCAACACCTCAGGCCTATAGGTTCAAGTCACCTTGTACCTGTTGGGTCCCACCAGTAGGTGCAGTTTGCAGCGCAGGGGAAGAAGCCTGTTGTATCCTTCAATCTCATGACAAAAATACTAGTACTACTGAACAATAAGATGCACGGTGAAGAATAAATAAGCACAGAGTAATATGCAATCTGGCTCAAAAAATCAGTCAGGGATAAATATAGATGTTTTTCTTCCGTGCCACAATGAATGGTATACACATAAAAGTATGAATAGATAGGACCTTGAGACCACATTAGCATGATTGATAGGAGCTGGGTTCCAACCAGGTCTAGATCGTAGGTTGTAGCGGTGGAATGGGTTTTGGCGTGGAGGAATGCGAGGTCGCTGGCGCTGGGGCGCCGTCGTCACGCGCGCGCGAGAGAGAGAGGGCGCAGGGGGCGGCAGCAAGGGTTAGGTCTCCCGGCTCCCTTTAGGAAGCCGAGCAAATATGATTGCTTCTGCTTAATCCAATAACGGGTCCTTACATATGAGTTTATATAATCCTCCTATAATGATATAATTGGGCTAAGCCCCTAACACGATAAGATAAGTTGGGCTGGCCCCTAAGTGCCTGCGCCATT
>NW_025244116.1:0-2816 GCF_018294505.1 Triticum aestivum
TTTTTAAAATTTTTAACTCATTTTATTAGAACAATACTTTGTACTTATCAAATGTCGTTATTCCTTGAACTCTTCTCGGAGAAGAACACTAACCTTCTGAAAATGCATGTTCAGAAGGAAATGTGTGTACAAATTACCGTATAATATTCGTAGTCCTCCTTAAGTAGTCGGACTCGGGGATCTGAATGAGCTCACTCTCGTCGTTCATTTGCTGTGTTCATAGATGTAAGATTAAACATCAATGGAATAATATTCATGCAATCTCACATTAACAGCACTAAGATCACACATTACCAACACTAAAAATACAGATTCATATGTAAGAAAATTAAACATGCGTATTTACCACATAAAGGCATATGGAACTAAGTTCACACAAATCATATAAGATAACATAACAAGATGAAATTAAGTTCAGATCCGTCATAACAACATGAAACTAAGTACATCATCTCTCCAATCATCTTCTTAATCTTGGCTAGCGTGATATTCGCAGCTTTCGTGGGCGCAAGTATCCTCTAATGCGGTACTACGGTGATTGTCGGACACCGTACCACAGATAGATCTTGTTGCCGCCAGGATGACCCTCCTCAAATTCGTGAAGGAAACGTAAGAACGACCTCCCAGCTTGCATCCATAATTCTCTAGCAATTTTCATCCAATTTTAACCATGGAAATACATTCTCCCTCCCATGTTGGTGAGAGTGATGGTTAAGGGAATGCCATTTTTAAGCATCGCCATGTCGAGCTGAATCGTCCACTCCTCATCCATTGCCAGGTTGGCCACACGCATGAAATCCTCCCTTCCCCAACAAGGGATGCACTGAGTATGACAAGAAGAAAACATAAATTAGACAATTGTGGGCGTCATGAAGGTCATCCCGAAGGTCCACACATATCTCACTGCAATTAAATGGGACATACCGCCCACTCCATAAAGTCGTCCTGAAGGTCGACACATATCTCACTTCAAGTTAGGTTAACTTTGTAACATGTGCCTAGCCTCCTATCGCCACATAAGGGGCATCCTTCATTCATTGCTGAAGTACATGTTATGAAATAGTTATATAAGTTAAAGGATGGACAAAAAATTGGGCATGAGTTATGCTGAAAAAAGAAACATTTGAGTGTCTGAAATCTCGCGAAACAGAAATAAATCAATGTTTCACGATATTTTCTACAATCTTTTGAAGCTTTATATTGTTGGAGAAATCCAATTAAATGTTCACGTTTCATGACATGGTTATATTTACAAATAAAAAACGTTCATGTATCATCATCCATAATTAATTCCTACAGTGACAATAGAATCGGTATGAGGGATTCCGACAATTACATAACAACATGAAATTAAGTTCAGCTCCGTGCAAAATTTACCTCTGAACTGCTAGAGCAGGAGGCAGAGGAGGGATTTGTAGGAGCCTCGGTGTTGGAGGAGTCTGCTGCCAGCGGCGGTGTCTTGCCCCGGCTGCTGGCGGAGGAAGCCATTGCGAGTTGGTGGCGGCAGCATAGGAGAGGCCCAACGACTAAGGGCGGCTGCGGAGGAGTCTTGACGACGAGGGTGCCACGGCAGAAGAGGGCCCCGGTAGAGGAGGGTTCGACCTAGGGTTCGGCCGGTCCAAAGTAGCGAGAGGCCGGGGGCGCTACAGAGGAGGCGTGCGACGATGATGGTGCGCGGACGCGGCGTAGGACAACGGCTATGGCGGCGAGCACGGCACGAGGGCGAAGGAGGGGCATGGTGGCGATGGGGCACAGGGTTTGGGGGCCAGACCGACGGAGAGATTTGAAATTGCATTTTCAGGGGAAGGGCAGTTTCGGGGGGAGATGACCAGAGAAAGCTGGAACGTAGGTAGTGGACGGGTCTACCTGTGGCACGTGTGCTTATTTACCCGCCACCGCAATGTGTTGTCAACATGGTCATCGTGCAAGGTCAACTTTGTGGTGGTCAGAAGCAACTGCCCGCCACTGTCAACACATGTAGCTGCAGCAGGTAGTAGGGCATGACCACCACAAATGAGTTATACAAGAAAAACATACAAGGAGACTACACGTGTGGCGGGCAGCGAAAAATGCGCGCCACTGCTTCTGCACAACTTGTGGTGGGTTTTCAAAGTAGCTATGGTGGGTGACCTGTCCCGCCTGCCACTAATTTGTGATCACCTATAAGCCATTTCCCAGTAGTGAACGGGAGGGCTGCGCTTACGGATGTGACCTCTCGGACAACATTGTTTCAATGCGGAGGCCGTGTTCAAAGAAATCGACTTTGGCTACTGCACCGCATTGAAGTTGGATGACCGTCCGTTCACCTGACCCTGGTGGCGGCTATTTAAGCCCATCATCGGTCATGCACATCCACACTCTTCGGATCTCCTCCTCCTCCTCTATGCGGCCCTTCTCCTCTCCACACTCATCTGTGATGATGAAGTCCTGGTTCTTTGCGCAGGCAGGTGGCGGCGGTGCTAGCGGATCGTGGTCCAGCTCTTGGGGTTGCTGTCCTCGCTCTCTGGGTCCGTCAGGCTCCACTACAGCCGGATCCTCCAGCAAGGAGTATATCGTATCTCCTCCGGGGTAAAGGAGGACCAGGTGCTGACGCCGCAACAGCCGTGCCACCTCGCAAAGGCCGCTCTGACGGACGAGGAGTTCGCCCGTCAGATGGAGCTGGTGACCGACATGTCATTTTGGTAGCGTGGCCTGGCACCGCCGTCGCTGCCACATTCCTTCAAGGACGGGCTGCACTCCCCACCGTGCTACCATGTCAAGGAGGAGCCGACATCACCTCTCTGTCGTGTCAAGGAGGAAGCAGCATTGCCACCACC
>NW_025244117.1:0-2816 GCF_018294505.1 Triticum aestivum
ATTTGATTTACCCCGCTTTTATGATTACCATCATGTGACTTCCTTCGATGACCGTGGTTAGTTTTAGTCCGGTAGTTTACTTTCACTCATTGTTGTCTGGTATCCTTCTTTCCGTTGCTATGTTCTGAGATTTTTGAAGTTTCCGGAAGAAATTTTAAAACTCCCATTCACTCCCCCACTTTGGTAGACATACCTCGTTCCTACAGTGCCCTTCAAAGATTAAGATATTCATTTGGAGAGTGCTGCATAGTGCTATACCTTGCCGCTCAGTACTTGCAAGTAAGTACATGAAGGTCAAAGATCACTATCCGGCTTGTAATTTGGGGTCGGATAACATCCTTTCATTTTTTGTATGGGTGCCCTAAGGCTGTTGAGGTATTGGAGCTTCCTAGGGAATATATGATGTTATTAAGAAGGCAATTGCGATTGATAGGGCATGCGAGGTTGTTTTGGAGCATACACTTTTTCTTCCGAAGAATGATGTTGATGTGTTGGGACAACCAAAGCTAAGAGAAACGGTGACTACTGCATCTTGGTATCTATGGTTTGAGCGTCGGAAGTTAACGCATGGAGAAACAATTCAGAGTGCAGTTTAGATCAGGCTAGCAGTGAGGGCTCTTGGAGCTAATTTTATACTCTCATTCAGCCTAAAAGTGAAAGTGAAACCCAATGCATGGACGAGGCCAAGGCTCGGCTATGCAAAGTTGAATGTTGATGCAAGTTTCGATGTTGATTCACTTGTAGATTTAGTTGGAGCGGTACTACGAGACCACACTGGAAAAATCATGGTTGATGCTAATGAAAGGATTCAAATATGCCTTGATTCTTTCACTGTTGAAGCTATAGAAGTGAGATTTGGTATAAATCATGGCCCGTACAATTGGTTGCGGCAAGATTGAGATCAACTCGGACAGTTTGGAGGTGGTCTCAGCGTTGAAGGAGGGCTACTCTTCTTGAGTGGCATGTGCTATTTCCGATGATTGCTACTTTATGTCTTTAGAATTTAATCATGTCATGTATGAGCATCGTAATAGAGAGAACAATATGGTGGCTCATGAATTGGCTAGAATAGCTAGATTCTCTCCTCCTAGTGTTTGGTTGGAATCACCTCGTGTTGAAGGTGGTGAGTGGTGACGGTTCGGTTCTCGGCTAGAAAGTTGTCAAGGTTCAGCCCACTCACCACCTTCAGAGGAGGTGGCGGAAAAAAAGTTAAAGGAGTCTTCGGACCCAATAAAAATAAAATCACCTATAGGAGGGCTTTGTTAAAAAAAGAACCCCCTTTAATTGCCGGAGTAAATCATGGGTCACATTTGTGCCTGGTCGTGTTCGCGGGAAAAACTAATTATTAAGAACATGAAGAGACTGCAAAGCGATGAGTCCTCGGACCCTGAAGCCGACGTGAAAGATATAACTCGCCTACGCACCCGACGTGCTTTTTTTTAACATAGTATAGACGCAGAAGGTGGTATGTACGCTATACGTATTATACGGAGGTAGAGTATGGTTCCATTGGATGGTTATATCAGTCTCTCGGAGGTGCTCATAGGGGTAGGATGTGCGTGTGTGCGTTTATAGGGTTGAGTGTATGCGCGTGTATATGAGCCTCAAAAAAATCAGTGGGATAATATTTTATCTATTATTTTTTTTATTTTTTGAAGTAAGAAGAAGAAGAAGCGGGGGGATTTTCGCAGCTAACGCACACGAACCAACCTACCAACGGCCACGTCCCTCCACCGAACCGCCTCCCGGAACTTGGAAAATAAATAAATAAAGGAAAATAAAGGGCCACGTCGCCCACCTCCCCCAAATCAACGGCGAGCTGAGAGCGAGGGCGAGAAATCCCCAAATCAATCCCCAAATCGATCTTCCAATCCAAGAAGCCATGGCGTACGCGGTCCCTCCCGGCGACGACGACGATCTGATGAACGTCCTCAGGCTCCCGCTCAGGCAACTCCCTGCCTGGGTGAACAAGGACGACCTCTACCGCGACGTTCCCCACGTCGTCGCCGGCGACTCCTTCCAGGCCACGGACGGCGCTGGAAGGCCGGCGTACTACGTCCTCACGCCGCTCCGCGCCATGGGAAGCCGGACGAGGCGCACGGTCGGCGGCGGGTTGTGGAAGGTGGAGAAGACCATCACCCTCCTACCTACCGCCGACGAGGCCAAGTCTTCCACTTCCAAGCCGGCGCCACAAGGAAGCTGCACCAAGCTCTCGTTCATCTCCCGGCCACCCGGCGGGCCGGAGGGGAGGAACGGCTGGCTAATGAAGCAGTATCTGCTCCCCCACTCGCCAGGTGCCCCCGCAGGCCCCGCCCTCTGCAAATTGTATTTCAAGAAGTCGGCGGTGGCGGCTACGGCGGCGTCGACTACGGCGGCGGCGGCGGCGGGGAAGGCGACCGCGGCTGCTCGTCCCAGCCGCCTGCCCGCATCCGCCTCTTCCCCGAAGGGCTTCTTGAAGAAGCCGGCGGCGGAGGCGCCATCTACGGCGGTGCCGCCGGCGACGAAGGCGGCAACATCCCAGGACGCGGGCGCTCGTCCCCTGCGCCTGCGCGTGCCGACCTCCACCACTTACGCCAGCCGGCTGCGCCTGCCGGCCTCCATCCCTTACTCCAAGATCTTGAAGAAGCCGCCCGCCGAGGCGCCATCTACGGCGGCGAAGGCTCCATCTCGCGCCAGCAGCTTCCGCCGGCCTGCCTCCACCCCCTGCCCGATGAAGAAGCCCGCGGCGGAGGCGCCACCTGCAGCGGAGCAGGCGCCGGCAAAGGCGGCCGAGGCGCCATCTACGGCGGCGAAGGCTCCATCTCACGCCAGCAGCT
>NW_025244118.1:0-2816 GCF_018294505.1 Triticum aestivum
GTTTTCCAGCGGGAATGCCGAAAACACACTTTTCCGGATTGAGCTTGTTGTCGTATGTACGGAGGTTGTCGAATGTGAGACGCAGGTCGTCTATTAATGACTAGACGTGCCTAGTCTTGATGACGACGTCATCCACATATGCTTAAACTGTCTTGTCGATTTGTTTCTCCAGGCATGTTTGAATCATGCGTTGGTAGGTGGCGCCGGCGTTTTAAGCCCAAAGGGCATAAGTGTTGAAGCAGAAAGGCCCGTATGGGGTAATGAATGTCGTTGCGGCTTGATCGGACTCCTTCATTTTGATATGATGGTATCCGGAGTATGCATCGAGGAAACACAGTGAGTCGTGTCCTGCAGTAGCATCAATAATCTGATCGATGCGGGGGAAGGGAAGGGATCCTTAGGGCAGGCCATGTTGAGGTCTTTGAAATCGACGCACAGGCGCCAGGATTTATCTTTCTTTGGCACCATCACCAGGCTTGCTAGCCAGTCTGGGTGTTTTATTTCTCTAATGAATCCGGCCTCAATTAACTTGGCTAGCTCCTCCCCCGTAGCTTGTCGTTTGGGTTCGGAAAAGCATCGCAGTGTTTGTTTGACTGGCTTATATCCCTTCAATATATTGAGGCTATGTTCGGCCAACCTGCGTGGGATTCCTGGCATATCAGAAGGGTGCCAGGCGAATATGTCCCAGGTCTCGCGCAGGAACACTCGTAGTGCGGCGTTAACCATTGGGTCCAGCTGTGCCCCGAGGGAAGCTCTCTTCTTGGGGTCCATCGGGTGGACTTGAAATTTGACTATTTTGTCTGCTGGTTTGAAGGAGGTGGGTTTGGGTCGCTTATCAAGGATTACATCGTCCCTATCCGCCGTGGAGCGTAGTGCGGTTAACTCTTCAGCCGCGAGGGCCTCGGACAGTGCCTCGAGGGCCAGGGATGCGGTTTTGTTTTCGACGCGGAGTGCTATGTCCGGATCACTGGCGAGAGTGATAATACCATTGGGCCCGGGCATCTTGAGCTTCATGTACCCGTAATGAGGTATAGCTTGGAAGTGTGTGAATGCATCTCACCCCAGTGGGGCGTGATATCCACTGTTGAAAGGGGCCACTTGGAAGGTTATCTCTTCGGACCGATAGTTCTCCGGCGTGCCGAATACCATGTCGAGTGTAATTTTTCCCGCACATCGCGCCTCCCGGCTGGGAATGATTCCTCGGAAGGTCGTATTACTTTGCTCGATGCGCTCCTGTCTATTTCCATTTTATTGAGTGTATCCTTGTAGATGAGGTTTAGTCCGCTGCCGCCGTCCATGAGAACTTTAGTGAGCTGAAAGCCATCCACAATTGGATTGAGGACCAAGGCGGCTGGTTCCCGGACTGACCGGAATTTTGGTTCATCACTGGCATTGAAAGTTATGGCCGTGTCGTTCCAGGGGTTTATTGCTGCGACTTGGCAGACTTCGGCGAGGTCGCGGAGTGCCCTCTTACGCCAATTGTTTGAAGCGAAAGTCTCGAAGACCATAAATACTCTGAGGTCGTCGTCTTCCGGGGGGGGCGTTGCTCTGAGGTGTTTTTGGTGAGGATATCCTTGCTGCTCTTGGCCACTTGCCAGAGTATCCAACATGCTCTAAGGCTGTGGGTTGGTACGGTATCCGGTGTCATGTGTATTTTGCATGGCTATCGAGCCATCCCTCCAGAACGGTTCCGCGTCCCGTAATGGGCTTAGTTTTCTTCACTATGGGGTCAGGTGCCCCACGAGGGTACATCCTTTTTGCCCGCCACAGGGGTTGAGTGGAGACCGGTGGTTCCCAGTGAGTTGTCTGAGTTTTCCAGGTGCTTTCCATTGCGCAATACTTCTGTACTATGGTTGCTAAGTCAGTGAAGTGTAATACGCGACGGCGGTTGATGGCGTTGAGGATTCCTTTGTTCGTGCAATTATTGCAGAATACTGAAATCGCGTCCTCATCACGGCAATCTTTAATCTTGTCTTTGACAAGGAGATATCTGGCACAAAAGTGATGGACTATTTCCTGAGACTGTTGTCGTATGTACACGAGGTCGCATATATCAGGAGGGCCGGAATAGCTTGGCGAATATTGCTTGTGGTGGGTGGGTGGCTTTAAATCAAACCCTGACCCAATTTGGTGTCCGGAGTTTGAAAAACTTCCGAGTTTATTAGTTTGGGCTTGAGGATGTCAAATGATTTTCCAGGCCCAACGCCCGATTCCAGGTTCAGAGGACTGGGAGTGTCGTTCTGCAGACAGGTATCCGGCTCTTTGAGCTTGGACATCCGAACATAGCTCGTCTTCAACATAGGGGAAGAGTTGTTGTTTTGCTCCTCTATGACCGCTATCTGATGGGTGATCGGCGGAGGTTTGATTTCTCTCTGATCAGGTTTAAGCCCAATCTGATCATAGTATGTAGCGACCCCCATGGCGGCGATGCGATCCAGGAGTTCATTTAAAGACGACAACCCCACCAGATCCATCCATTTGGAGTATTCAGAGTCAACACGGAGGCGACTTTCGATGACCTGAGAAGTCATCATCAGCTTAACGGCCGAACGGGCGGTCATGGTAAAGCCGCCCAGCCGGAGGGTTTGGCCTGAGGCCAGGGCTCCTCCGGAGGTGATACTGTCCTTGATAACAAGGCAAGCCATCAATCCTGTCTTCGACGTCACAGCAGAACTCTCAATGAAAGCACCAATGTCGGTGTCAAAACCGGCGGATCTCGGGTAGGGGGTCCCGAACTGTGCATCTAAGGTCGATGGTAACAGGAGACAGGGGACATGATGTTTACCCAGGTTCGGGCCCTCTCGATGGAGGTAATA
>NW_025244119.1:0-2816 GCF_018294505.1 Triticum aestivum
CGCCGGTTTTGACACCGACATTGGTGCCTTCATTGAGAGATCCACTGTGCCGTCCTCAAAAAGGTTTGATGGCTCCGTCAATCATCTACAACGACGCAGTCCAGGGGGGAGGTTTCCTCCCCGGACAGATCTTCATATTCGGCGGCTTCGCACTGCGCGCCAACTCACTTGGCCATCTAGAGCAGATCGACAGCTACGCCCCTGGCCACCAGGTCAGGTTTGGAAGCTTGAATTATGTTGCTGATATCCGCGGAGACTTGATCTTCGACGGATTCGAGCCCGTGGCAGCTAATCTTTGTCGCCACGATGAACACGACCTAAATCTGTCATTGGGCCGTGCCCAGGAGATAGCGCCTGCAACTGCTCCAGCCCTGGATCCGGAGCAGACTGCGCCGTCTGAGGATGGGAAGCTCAACCCCGCCACGGAGGCGCAGACTCATCGGCGTTGGAGCCGCACACAGACTTAATCTCGGGCGACGTCTGTGTCACCGGAACCTCGGACTCATCTCCGGCTACAGGTTCCGAACCACGTGCGTCCGCGTGCGTCGAGCTTGATCAGTCATCAAACGTTGGATTCGGCACCGCGGACATCTTTCGGCACTCGTCTTTAGGCGACGTGTTAAACTCATTGAAAACTCTATCCTTAGAGGGGAACTCATAGCTGAACTACATCCGGTTCGAACTGGAGGCTGACGACGGGGAATTTCGCTCCCCACCCGCCACCCACTTCATAGCCACTGTCGAGGACTTAACCGACATGCTTGACTACGGCTCCGAAGACATCGACGGTATGGACAACGATGCCGATGAGGAGCAGAGCCAAAACCCGCTGTTTACCAGACGCTGGACGGCCACTTCTTCGTACGACGTGTACACGGTGGACACACCTAAAGAAACTAACGACGAGGACAAGGAAGATCCAGTTGGGGATGAACCTCCTGAGACACAACAAAAGCGCCGGCGTCAGCGGCGCTGCTCTAACTCCCGTCGAAGAACAGACAGCAATACCGGCATAGGACAGAACAATACTCCGGACGACGCCGAAGACAACAAAAATCCCGTTGAAGCAACTTCCGAACAGGACGAACGGGAACACGGGCACATTAGCCCCGATGAACAGGCCACACACGAAGACTCGGAGGACAGTAACTATCTTCCGCTCTCCGAGGATGAGGTGAGCCTTGGCAACGAAGAATTTATCGTGCCTGAGGAACCTCTCGGGCAGGAGCGCTTCAAGCGCCGACTAATTGCCACTGCAAAGAGCCTAAAAAAGTAGCAGCAGCAGCTTCAAGCTGACCAAGATCTGCTCAACGATAGATGGACTGATGTCCTGGCAGCCGAAGAATACGGCCTTAAGCGCCCAGCCAAAAGTTACCCCAAGCGCAAATTGCTCCTCAGTTTGATGATGAGGCGCCGGATCCTGCACCACGCGGTCGGGACAATGCGGCTGACCGACCACCACTCGGTCGGGATAAAGCGGCAACTGAAGTCGAACACCAGCCCGCCTTACCTCAGCGTAAAGGCAGAGATAAAACAGCCCGGGTTATACATATGACCTTCGGCAGGACCTGGACAACAGAGCAGGACATACCAGATCAATCTACGAATCGCGAGGGTGTGCCCGATGCGCGACGACGACCATCTATTCAGACGTAACAAGCCTCACCACGCCCAGGCCGAAAACCAAAGACGGACTTCATCTAAGCTACGTCGCGGTGCGGCCCGATATAGAGGCGCCGCATACCCTCTCTGCTTCACTGATGAAGTAATGGAGCATGAATTCCCAGAAGGGTTTAAACCCGTGAATATTGAATCATATGATGGAACAACAGATCTCGCGGTATGGTTCAAAGATTTCCTTCTCCATATCCATATGGCCCGCGGAGATGACCTCCACGCCATCAAATACCTCCCGTTAAAACTCAAAGGGCCAGCTCGGCACTGGTTAAACAGTCTGCCCGAAAACTCTATTGGCAGCTGGGAGGACTTGGAAGACGCCTTCCGCGACAACTTCCAAGGCACATACGTACGACCTCCAGACGCTGATGACTTAAGTCACATCATTCAACAGCCCGAAGAGTCAGCCAGAAAATTCTGGACTAGGTTCCTAACTAAAAAGAACCAGATCGTCGACTGTCCGGATGCCGAAGCCCTAGCTGCCTTTAAACATAGCATCCGCGAGGAATGGCTCGCCCGCCACCTCGGCCAAGAAAATCCGAAGTCTATGGCAGCCCTCACGGCACTTATGACCCGCTTCTGCACGGGTGAGGATAGTTGGCTGGCCCGTAGCAAGAACACGGCAAGCGAACCGGACCCCTCCGAGGTCAAAAACAGCAACGGCAAGCTTCGACGCAACAGACACAAACGCCGAAGCAATGGTAACAATACCGATGACACTATAGTCAACGCCGGATTCAGTGACTCCAAGTCCGGTCAGCGGAAGAAGCCATATAAAAGAAACAATCAGGGACCATCCAGCTTGGACCGCATACTCGATCGCCCGTGCCAAATCCACGACACTCCAGATAAACCAGCCAATCATACCAACAGAGATTGTTGGGTCTTTAAACAGGCCGGCAAATTAAATACCGAAGACAAGGAGAAGGGATAGCAAAGCAAGGACGATGACGAGGAGCCACGGCCACCGAACACAGGGGGGCAAAAGAAGTTCCCTCCCCAGGTTAAAACGGTGAACACGATATATGCTACCCATATCCCCAAGAGGGAGCGCAAATGTGCGCTCAGGGACGTCTATGCGATGGAGCCAGTCGCCCCAAAGTTCAACCCATGGTCGTCCTGTCCGATCACCTTTGATC
>NW_025244120.1:0-2816 GCF_018294505.1 Triticum aestivum
CGCCGGTTTTGACACCGACATTGGTGCCTTCATTGAGAGATCCACTGTGCCGTCCTCAAAAAGGTTTGATGGCTCCGTCAATCATCTACAACGACGCAGTCCAGGGGGGAGGTTTCCTCCCCGGACAGATCTTCATATTCGGCGGCTTCGCACTGCGCGCCAACTCACTTGGCCATCTAGAGCAGATCGACAGCTACGCCCCTGGCCACCAGGTCAGGTTTGGAAGCTTGAATTATGTTGCTGATATCCGCGGAGACTTGATCTTCGACGGATTCGAGCCCGTGGCAGCTAATCTTTGTCGCCACGATGAACACGACCTAAATCTGTCATTGGGCCGTGCCCAGGAGATAGCGCCTGCAACTGCTCCAGCCCTGGATCCGGAGCAGACTGCGCCGTCTGAGGATGGGAAGCTCAACCCCGCCACGGAGGCGCAGACTCATCGGCGTTGGAGCCGCACACAGACTTAATCTCGGGCGACGTCTGTGTCACCGGAACCTCGGACTCATCTCCGGCTACAGGTTCCGAACCACGTGCGTCCGCGTGCGTCGAGCTTGATCAGTCATCAAACGTTGGATTCGGCACCGCGGACATCTTTCGGCACTCGTCTTTAGGCGACGTGTTAAACTCATTGAAAACTCTATCCTTAGAGGGGAACTCATAGCTGAACTACATCCGGTTCGAACTGGAGGCTGACGACGGGGAATTTCGCTCCCCACCCGCCACCCACTTCATAGCCACTGTCGAGGACTTAACCGACATGCTTGACTACGGCTCCGAAGACATCGACGGTATGGACAACGATGCCGATGAGGAGCAGAGCCAAAACCCGCTGTTTACCAGACGCTGGACGGCCACTTCTTCGTACGACGTGTACACGGTGGACACACCTAAAGAAACTAACGACGAGGACAAGGAAGATCCAGTTGGGGATGAACCTCCTGAGACACAACAAAAGCGCCGGCGTCAGCGGCGCTGCTCTAACTCCCGTCGAAGAACAGACAGCAATACCGGCATAGGACAGAACAATACTCCGGACGACGCCGAAGACAACAAAAATCCCGTTGAAGCAACTTCCGAACAGGACGAACGGGAACACGGGCACATTAGCCCCGATGAACAGGCCACACACGAAGACTCGGAGGACAGTAACTATCTTCCGCTCTCCGAGGATGAGGTGAGCCTTGGCAACGAAGAATTTATCGTGCCTGAGGAACCTCTCGGGCAGGAGCGCTTCAAGCGCCGACTAATTGCCACTGCAAAGAGCCTAAAAAAGTAGCAGCAGCAGCTTCAAGCTGACCAAGATCTGCTCAACGATAGATGGACTGATGTCCTGGCAGCCGAAGAATACGGCCTTAAGCGCCCAGCCAAAAGTTACCCCAAGCGCAAATTGCTCCTCAGTTTGATGATGAGGCGCCGGATCCTGCACCACGCGGTCGGGACAATGCGGCTGACCGACCACCACTCGGTCGGGATAAAGCGGCAACTGAAGTCGAACACCAGCCCGCCTTACCTCAGCGTAAAGGCAGAGATAAAACAGCCCGGGTTATACATATGACCTTCGGCAGGACCTGGACAACAGAGCAGGACATACCAGATCAATCTACGAATCGCGAGGGTGTGCCCGATGCGCGACGACGACCATCTATTCAGACGTAACAAGCCTCACCACGCCCAGGCCGAAAACCAAAGACGGACTTCATCTAAGCTACGTCGCGGTGCGGCCCGATATAGAGGCGCCGCATACCCTCTCTGCTTCACTGATGAAGTAATGGAGCATGAATTCCCAGAAGGGTTTAAACCCGTGAATATTGAATCATATGATGGAACAACAGATCTCGCGGTATGGTTCAAAGATTTCCTTCTCCATATCCATATGGCCCGCGGAGATGACCTCCACGCCATCAAATACCTCCCGTTAAAACTCAAAGGGCCAGCTCGGCACTGGTTAAACAGTCTGCCCGAAAACTCTATTGGCAGCTGGGAGGACTTGGAAGACGCCTTCCGCGACAACTTCCAAGGCACATACGTACGACCTCCAGACGCTGATGACTTAAGTCACATCATTCAACAGCCCGAAGAGTCAGCCAGAAAATTCTGGACTAGGTTCCTAACTAAAAAGAACCAGATCGTCGACTGTCCGGATGCCGAAACCCTAGCGGCCTTTAAACATAGCATCCGCGAGGAATGGCTCGCCCGCAACCTCGGCCAAGAAAATCCGAAGTCTATGGCAGCCCTCACGGCACTTATGACCCGCTTCTGCACGGGTGAGGATAGTTGGCTGGCCCGTAGCAAGAACACGGCAAGCGAACCGGACCCCTCCGAGGTCAAAAACAGCAACGGCAAGCTTCGACGCAACAGACACAAACGCCGAAGCAATGGTAACAATACCGATGACACTATAGTCAACGCCGGATTCAGTGACTCCAAGTCCGGTCAGCGGAAGAAGCCATATAAAAGAAACAATCAGGGACCATCCAGCTTGGACCGCATACTCGATCGCCCGTGCCAAATCCACGACACTCCAGATAAACCAGCCAATCATACCAACAGAGATTGTTGGGTCTTTAAACAGGCCGGCAAATTAAATACCGAAGACAAGGAGAAGGGATAGCAAAGCAAGGACGATGACGAGGAGCCACGGCCACCGAACACAGGGGGGCAAAAGAAGTTCCCTCCCCAGGTTAAAACGGTGAACACGATATATGCTACCCATATCCCCAAGAGGGAGCGCAAATGTGCGCTCAGGGACGTCTATGCGATGGAGCCAGTCGCCCCAAAGTTCAACCCATGGTCGTCCTGTCCGATCACCTTTGATC
>NW_025244121.1:0-2815 GCF_018294505.1 Triticum aestivum
ACTTCAACATCTCTAACAATCCCAAAGGGCCTAATAGTATCTCTATTGGCAAGCTTAATTGTAACATCAATATCTTCTAACTCAACAGGTGCAATATCATGCATAATCTCTTGGTATAAGGAAATAGGTATTGCACTAGCACTAGCACACATATCACATAAGCCATGATAACAATGGTCTCCTATTCTCACAGAAATAACAGGCATGCCTACAACGGGTCTATGTATCTTAGCATATGGTTTAACAATATTAGCAGTTTCACCACAGAAATAAATAACATGCCCATCTAAATCATCATCCAAGAGATCTTTAACCATAGAAATACTAGGTTCAACTTTGATTTGCTCAGGAGGTGTATAAGTTCTAGTATTACTCTTATGAACAATAGTCGAAGTTTTAGCATGATCCTCTATCCTAATAGGAAAAGGTGGTTTCTCAACATAAGTAGTAGGAATAATAGGATCATTATAAGTGATAGTCTTTTCTTCAACTGTAATAGGTGCAACTACTTTTACTTCAATGGAAGGATTATATTTAAACCACTTCTCCTTAGGGAGATCAACGTGAGTAGCAAAAGATTCACAGAAAGAAGCTACTATCTCAGAGTCAAGTCCATATTTAGCGCTAAATCCACGAAAAACATCGGTATCCATAAATGATTTAACACAATCAAACTTAGGTGTCATACCTGACTCCTTACCATCGTCGGAACCCCAATCTTCGGAGTTGCGCTTAATTCTTTCCAATAAATCCCATTTGAATTCAATAGTTTTCAGCATATAAGAGCCACCACAGGAAGTATCGAGCATGGTGCAATCATTGAGAGAAAGCCGAGCATAAATTTTTTGAATAATCATTTCTCTTGAGAGCTCATGATTGGGGCATGAATATAACATTGACTTAAGCCTCCCCCAAGCTTGAGCGATGCTTTATCCTTCGCGAGGCCAAAAATTATATATGTAATTACGATCACGATGAACAAGATGCATAGGATAGAACTTCTGGTGAAATTCCAACTTCAATCATTTATAATTCCAAGATCCCATATCATCACATAGCCTATACCATGTCAATGCATCTCCCTTGAAAGATAAAGGGAAGACCTTCCTTTTATCAACATCATCGGGAATACCTGCAAGCTTAAATAATTCACAAACTTCATCCACAAAGATAAGGTGTAAATCGGGATGCAATGTTCCATCTCCTGCAAATGGATTAGCTAGCAGTTTCTCTATCATACCCGAAGGAATTTCGAAGTGAACATTTTCCGTAGGTTCAGTAGGTTGAGGAGCAACTCTTTGCTCTACTGGTCGGCGTGAAGATGCCCTGAACAAGCCCCTCAAAGGATTAGTTTCCATAGTAACAAGTAACAGAAAATTTCAACACACTATTGCTACGTCTTGAGCTTGCATTGGTTTTCCTTGAAGAGTAAAGGGTGATGCAGCATAGTAGCGTAAGTATTTCCCTCAGTTTTTGAGAACCAAGGTATCAATCTAGTAGGAGGCTTCTCAACAAGTCCCATGAACCTACACAAACAAACAAAGAACTCGCAATCAACACGACAAAGGGGTTATCAATCCCTTCACGGCCACTTGCGAAAGTGAGATCTGATAGAGATAATATGATAAGATAAATATATTTTTGGTATTTTATAATATAGATGCAGAAAATAAAGATGCAAATAAAAGTAGATTTGAAGCAAATATGATAAGAGATAGACCCGGGGGCCATAGGTTTCACTAGTGGCTTCTCTCAAGAGCATAAGTATTACGGTGGGTGAACACATTATTGTCGAGCAATTGATAGAAAAGCGAATAATTATGACGTTATCTAGGCATGATCATGTATATAGGCATCACGTCCGCAACAAGTAGACCGACTCCTGCCTTCATGTAGTACTATTACTCCACACATCGACCGCTATCCAGCATGCATCTAGAGTATTAAGTTCATAAGAACAGAGTAATGCATTAAGCAAGATGACATGATGTAGAGGGATAAACTCAAGCAATATGATATAAACCCCATCTTTTTATCCTCGATGGCAACAATACAATACGTGTCTTGCAACCCTTTCTGTCACTGGGTAAGAACACCGCAAGATTGAACCCAAAGCTAAGCACTTCTCCCATGGCAAGAAAGATCAATCTAGTAGGCCAAACCAAACCGATAATTCGAAGAGACTTGCAAAGATAACTCAACCATATAACAGAATTCAGAGAAGAGTCAATTATTATCCATAGATAAATCTGATCATAAACCCACAATTCATCGGATCTCGACAAACACACCGCAAAAAGAGATTACATCGAATAGATCTCCACAAGAGAGGGGGAGAACATTGTATTGAGATCCAAAAAGAGAGAAGAAGCCAACTAGCTAATAACTATGGGCCCGAAGGTCTGTGGTAAACTACTCACAACTCATCGGAAGGGCTATGGTGTTGATGTAGAAACCCTCCGTGGTGGAATCCCCCTCTGGCAGAACGCCAGCGACGGCTCCAAGATGGGATCTTGCGGATACAGAAGGTTACGGTGGTGGAAATTGTGTTTCGGTTGCTCCCTGGATGTTTTCGGGGTATGTAGGCTTATATAGGAGGAAGAAGTACGTCGGTGGCCGCCCGAGGGGCCCATGAGACAGGGGGGCGCCCTATAGGGGGGCCCTACCCTCTCGTGGCCGCCTCGACTGCTTCTTGACATGCACTCCAAGTCCTCTGGATCATGTTCGTTCCAAAAATCACGCTTCCGAAGGTTTTATTCCATTTGGACTCCGTTTGATATTCCTTTCCTTCGAAATACTGAAATAGACAAAAAGA
>NW_025244122.1:0-2815 GCF_018294505.1 Triticum aestivum
GCTTGTTTGAGCGGCTGGAGCATGAAGAGCAGAGATTACAGAAGCACGAGAGCCGTTGGATGGATATCCAACAATCACTACTCTCGTGTGTTGACTAAGTTGACAGGGCACTGCGTGTGCGTCAACCTTTTTTTATTATGAAAGCATACGCGTCAACCTGTAGTAGGCGCACAAGTCACCCTCAAATCTGTGGAAAACAGCATACGGCCCATCTGCCATTATTTCTAATTTTGTACAGCCCATTTGCTATTTCTTAAGATTTTTTGGAGCCCATCTTCTTTTTGTTAGCATTACACCCCATATTGTGGCCACGGTTAAAAAGTACACAAATTTTTGCATATTTCGGTGGGTCAACTGTTTTAATCCAGAAATATTGATTCACATTCAAACTATTTTGAAAAATAATTTATATAAATATAAAATCAAAATAATTTTCCATGCATAAAAATCAATGGAATTTAAGATCTTGTAATGAAAAAAAATGAAACTAATTCCGGTTTGATGTATTTTAAAAATGTACAGGCCATTTCTTGGCAAACCGAATGAAACTCTCCTCGTCTTGAAACATTTGCAGCCCAGCAGGGCCGATAAAGCAAGTAGGCCTTGTTTGGGTATTTCTTTTAAAAAATGGAACTGGGCTAGCCATTTTCAGCAAGAAAAAAACACAACTGGGCTCATGATGTGGTAAACATAAATAAAACCCTGGCTAGACGGGCCACAGCCCCCGCATAGCCCCGTTGTTGCCCTGATCCATCGCTAAAACTAGTATAAATAACAACTGCTTGTTCCTCATTGTCTCAAAAAGAAAACTACTTGTTCCTCAAAAAAACTGCGCGACTTGCTGGGTCCCTGGTGTCAGCCGCTCGTAGTGTAATTCTCTCATTTATTGACTATGTTGATGATGGCGTGAGCCCCAGATGTCCAACCATTAGGAGGAACCATATTTTTGGGCTTGTACTATAGAGGCACTTGCTTGTGTACTGCCATGACGCTGGTGGGTCCCTACTATCATCCTCTCCATGTACAGTCATCTCTTGTTCCTCTCGGTTGTTGACGACGTTGACAATGCAAGAGGGAGGCGCACCGCGCACGGCGAGCGAACCAAGGCCGCAAGGTGGAGGACAACGGCGAGGCCTCAGACGGAACGAACAGGAGCCGTTGAAGATGCGCCGGTCCAATCGCAGGCGGAGGGGAGTACGAGGGTTGACTGGTGGGGGTGGTGGGGGCTAGTCACTTGGCTTCGGTAATGCACAGTGAGCTCAAGAAGCCGGCGTGAGTGATGTTATTTCCCTTGGTTGTGATTTGTTACAATATTTCACTCTAAATTAAACGAATAGCAAGCCATTTTCCTTGTTTCAAAGAAAATATGACAGTCACAGCCGAGTTGAAAAGGGCAGGAACATCTAACTCCAGCTTACCACATGTACAAAAGCACGAGGGTTGATTGTTCATCAGGTTTACAAAAAAAACTAGATTGAAAAGGGCAAGAACATCTAACTCCAGCATTGTTTTCGGCAGTCACAGTAAAATGGATCGGTCAGGTCCATAGAATGAACATCCTGGATCATAAAATTTACTGGATTATGACCACAATATGTTGTAAATAGAAGCCCGGCACGTTCAGAAGCTCTTTTGACCACCTGAAACTCCTTTTTTTGCTCTTCGACATACCCATCCGTCAAAACCATGCTGCTGATAAACTTAAGCCTGATGGACAATAGTAACCTCGCATTCAGCAGGAAGAATGTGACAAATCTTGTGTTTGCACGGTTGGCTACATATCGTTCTAGCGTTATCGTCTTCAATCGAATCTCATGAGAAGTGAGAAAATCCTGATGCTTACCAATCCACCGATTGGTTATAACTTTCTTACCCCATCCTGATGCCTAAATAGACATGAAAATTGAAAACAGTTAAGGTCTAAAAGAAGAGTGTCGAAAGAGCAACAGTTGAACGGTTAATTCTAGTACACTATATGCGGGCTTCCAATGTGCGTGAAATTATCACCTTTATATACACTTCTCCAGACATGGAAAGCATTGCAGCAAGCCAATAATCTTGTTCAGATCAAAAATATTCATTTGGATATATAAGATCTTGACAGAATCCAGCACCATTGATAGGCCATCCATGGAGAAACTCTTCATTGAGCATAGAACATAATATTAGTACAAAATGTGTACTCCAAGATGATATATAAATTATGCGCAGAAATTTAAAATGCAGCATCTGGTTACAAGTGTAGATGATAATATAAAGTACCTGAAGAACTGTGGAGACAAACACCATATTGAAATGAGCACAGAGATCATGTATTACACCCAAGGTCTCTAGTTTAGGCGCAGAGAGGACGGTTATTTGCAACGGTGAATAACTAGAATCAAGGATCAACCTTTGAAGTGAAGGGGCATCTTGGATGATGAGCTGCCTTCCGTCAAAAGAAATTCCAATTCTTACAAGGTTAGGCGACTTTATTTGGAGACAACCGATTCTAACTGTGAAAACAAGCACCAAGCACTCCAGCGCAAGGCAGCTGGAGTGGATGATGTTGTGCAATGAGGCCTCCGATATATGAACCCGCACAAGTGAAAGTTTCTTGAGAAATGGGAGTCGAAGGTTTAGTACCAGATTGTCTAGTAGGTAGCACAGCGCAAAGGAGGCGGTGTGGAGAGAGGAGGAAAACCACGAGATGGATATCAGTGCTGAGGGCACAAGTTCATGGCATTCTGTATGTGGTATGTGATTTCCAGGGGAATAGTAGAACTCAAGCAGCTGTAGTTCTGTGAATTCAGGGGATTTCAGCCAGGCGTCCACC
>NW_025244123.1:0-2815 GCF_018294505.1 Triticum aestivum
GCTTGTTTGAGCGGCTGGAGCATGAAGAGCAGAGATTACAGAAGCACGAGAGCCGTTGGATGGATATCCAACAATCACTACTCTCGTGTGTTGACTAAGTTGACAGGGCACTGCGTGTGCGTCAACCTTTTTTTATTATGAAAGCATACGCGTCAACCTGTAGTAGGCGCACAAGTCACCCTCAAATCTGTGGAAAACAGCATACGGCCCATCTGCCATTATTTCTAATTTTGTACAGCCCATTTGCTATTTCTTAAGATTTTTTGGAGCCCATCTTCTTTTTGTTAGCATTACACCCCATATTGTGGCCACGGTTAAAAAGTACACAAATTTTTGCATATTTCGGTGGGTCAACTGTTTTAATCCAGAAATATTGATTCACATTCAAACTATTTTGAAAAATAATTTATATAAATATAAAATCAAAATAATTTTCCATGCATAAAAATCAATGGAATTTAAGATCTTGTAATGAAAAAAAATGAAACTAATTCCGGTTTGATGTATTTTAAAAATGTACAGGCCATTTCTTGGCAAACCGAATGAAACTCTCCTCGTCTTGAAACATTTGCAGCCCAGCAGGGCCGATAAAGCAAGTAGGCCTTGTTTGGGTATTTCTTTTAAAAAATGGAACTGGGCTAGCCATTTTCAGCAAGAAAAAAACACAACTGGGCTCATGATGTGGTAAACATAAATAAAACCCTGGCTAGACGGGCCACAGCCCCCGCATAGCCCCGTTGTTGCCCTGATCCATCGCTAAAACTAGTATAAATAACAACTGCTTGTTCCTCATTGTCTCAAAAAGAAAACTACTTGTTCCTCAAAAAAACTGCGCGACTTGCTGGGTCCCTGGTGTCAGCCGCTCGTAGTGTAATTCTCTCATTTATTGACTATGTTGATGATGGCGTGAGCCCCAGATGTCCAACCATTAGGAGGAACCATATTTTTGGGCTTGTACTATAGAGGCACTTGCTTGTGTACTGCCATGACGCTGGTGGGTCCCTACTATCATCCTCTCCATGTACAGTCATCTCTTGTTCCTCTCGGTTGTTGACGACGTTGACAATGCAAGAGGGAGGCGCACCGCGCACGGCGAGCGAACCAAGGCCGCAAGGTGGAGGACGACGGCGAGGCCTCAGACGGAACGAACAGGAGTCGTTGAAGATGCGCCGGTCCAATCGCAGGCGGAGGGGAGTACGAGGGTTGACTGGTGGGGGTGGTGGGGGCTAGTCACTTGGCTTCGGTAATGCACAGTGAGCTCAAGAAGCCGGCGTGAGTGATGTTATTTCCCTTGGTTGTGATTTGTTACAATATTTCACTCTAAATTAAACGAATAGCAAGCCATTTTCCTTGTTTCAAAGAAAATATGACAGTCACAGCCGAGTTGAAAAGGGCAGGAACATCTAACTCCAGCTTACCACATGTACAAAAGCACGAGGGTTGATTGTTCATCAGGTTTACAAAAAAAACTAGATTGAAAAGGGCAAGAACATCTAACTCCAGCATTGTTTTCGGCAGTCACAGTAAAATGGATCGGTCAGGTCCATAGAATGAACATCCTGGATCATAAAATTTACTGGATTATGACCACAATATGTTGTAAATAGAAGCCCGGCACGTTCAGAAGCTCTTTTGACCACCTGAAACTCCTTTTTTTGCTCTTCGACATACCCATCCGTCAAAACCATGCTGCTGATAAACTTAAGCCTGATGGACAATAGTAACCTCGCATTCAGCAGGAAGAATGTGACAAATCTTGTGTTTGCACGGTTGGCTACATATCGTTCTAGCGTTATCGTCTTCAATCGAATCTCATGAGAAGTGAGAAAATCCTGATGCTTACCAATCCACCGATTGGTTATAACTTTCTTACCCCATCCTGATGCCTAAATAGACATGAAAATTGAAAACAGTTAAGGTCTAAAAGAAGAGTGTCGAAAGAGCAACAGTTGAACGGTTAATTCTAGTACACTATATGCGGGCTTCCAATGTGCGTGAAATTATCACCTTTATATACACTTCTCCAGACATGGAAAGCATTGCAGCAAGCCAATAATCTTGTTCAGATCAAAAATATTCATTTGGATATATAAGATCTTGACAGAATCCAGCACCATTGATAGGCCATCCATGGAGAAACTCTTCATTGAGCATAGAACATAATATTAGTACAAAATGTGTACTCCAAGATGATATATAAATTATGCGCAGAAATTTAAAATGCAGCATCTGGTTACAAGTGTAGATGATAATATAAAGTACCTGAAGAACTGTGGAGACAAACACCATATTGAAATGAGCACAGAGATCATGTATTACACCCAAGGTCTCTAGTTTAGGCGCAGAGAGGACGGTTATTTGCAACGGTGAATAACTAGAATCAAGGATCAACCTTTGAAGTGAAGGGGCATCTTGGATGATGAGCTGCCTTCCGTCAAAAGAAATTCCAATTCTTACAAGGTTAGGCGACTTTATTTGGAGACAACCGATTCTAACTGTGAAAACAAGCACCAAGCACTCCAGCGCAAGGCAGCTGGAGTGGATGATGTTGTGCAATGAGGCCTCCGATATATGAACCCGCACAAGTGAAAGTTTCTTGAGAAATGGGAGTCGAAGGTTTAGTACCAGATTGTCTAGTAGGTAGCACAGCGCAAAGGAGGCGGTGTGGAGAGAGGAGGAAAACCACGAGATGGATATCAGTGCTGAGGGCACAAGTTCATGGCATTCTGTATGTGGTATGTGATTTCCAGGGGAATAGTAGAACTCAAGCAGCTGTAGTTCTGTGAATTCAGGGGATTTCAGCCAGGCGTCCACC
>NW_025244124.1:0-2815 GCF_018294505.1 Triticum aestivum
TGAAATAGCTCTACACCGTTTTATACTCGATCTTTGTTGCTGCGATGGCCTTCGATAGTTTGATGGCTGTGTGCTCGGCCTCATTGACTGCTGAAATAGCCTGCCATAATTTGGCACTCAAATCTGTTTGCTGAATTAGCTTTACATATATTTCGTTACTTAGATCTGCTCGTCCAAATATCTTGCCATAGCTTTAGACATCGACCTAGGTATTTTTTTCTGGACTTCATAAAAAAGCATATATGTTTTTCCTGTAATATCTAGTAGAAGAACTAATTTGTATGTCTAACAGATGGACAGGACTTGGATAACTTCTGCTCGAAGATTCTCCGCTGCATATGTCGAGGGGGTTGAAAACTTCATGAACTTTATCAGAGCTGAGTACGGTGGTCCGAAATCAGATGTGCTCTGCCCGTGTAGCAGTTGTATGAATTCAGTTACAAGACCCCAGTCAACTGTGCAAAATCATCTACACTTGTATGGGATGTCGGTCACATATACTAGGTGGGTTCATCATGGTGAAGCTGTGAACGTCAATCTTATTGACTACGTGGAAGCAGCAGATCACCATCTTGATCTGCCTGATCCTCAGGTGGAAGAGGAGGAGGAGGTGGTGGTGGCGGAGCCAGTGAGTTTGACCAACATTGAAACAATGCTACGAAATGCTCGTGCATTCCGTGAACTTTCACCTCCAGAAGAAAAACGGTGGGCCCGCATGTTGGAACAATGCAACGTTGCTGTCACCCCAGGAAATAAGTTGTCAGTATTCTCAGCTATGGTCACCTTTCTTCAGGTGAAGACATCTGAGCGGATGACCAACAAATCATTCGATGCGATGTTGGCTGCTTTCCGCGAATCTTTCCCAGATGCGTCTGAGCTGCCACACACCTACAGTAAAATGAAGAATTTCCTTCGTGCAGTTGGAATTGGATATGATATGATCCATGTTTGTAAGAATAATTGTGTTCTGTTCCGGAAGGATTATGCCAACTTA
This sequence comes from Triticum aestivum, assembly GCF_018294505.1. NCBI lineage: Eukaryota > Viridiplantae > Streptophyta > Magnoliopsida > Poales > Poaceae > Triticum > Triticum aestivum. The sequence continues at coordinate 995 of NW_025244124.1, forward strand.
AGTGAATGCTCGAAATGCAAATCATCAAGATGGAAAGATGGCGATGCTGTGAAGAGGATTCCTCATAATGTTCTGAGACATTTTCCAATTATACCAAGATTGCAGAGGTTGTTTCATGATGCTGAAACAAGAGAGGATGTACTGTCGCATTCTAGGAACCAGGAGTACAGAGATCAGAATGTAATGAGCCATCCATCTCATGGTAGTGAGTGGAAAGCTTCAATGATAAACACAAAAAGCTTGCTGCTGACCCGAGACACATTAGACTTGGCTTAGCTTCAGATGGATTTAACCCATTTGGCCACCAGAGCACCACATATAGCATGTGGCCAGTGCTTGTTATCCCTTACAACATGCCTCCAAATGTCTGCACCAAAGAATCAAACTACATGATGGCCTTGCTCATCCCAGGCCCAAAACGTCCTGGAAAGGATTTTGATTTGTTCATGGAGCCTCTTGTGGAGGAACTTCAACAGCTATGGAAGGGTGTTCTCACTCGAGACCTATATAGCAGCCCACTAGCTGATTTCTTTCTGCGTGCTGTTATAATTTGGTGCATCCATGATTATCCGGCTTTGGGCACTATGTCAGGGCGAACGACACATGGTTACAATGCATGTGTTCGCTGTGACAGGAATCCGCTGTCATACGCAATACTTAGCAAGATCTGTTACATTGGACACTGCCGTTTCCTTGCCAAGGACAAGCCGCATCCTAGAAAATACCAAAGACATGTGTTCAATGCAAAGCATGAAAACCGTGATGCGCCAAAGAGGCTCACCGCCGATGAGTTGCAAGTGGAATTAGAGAAGGTCAGGCATATTACATCAAGAAACCATCCTGGTAATGGTAGCGGGAAAAGGAAGCGTGGCAGGGTAGAAGAGAGATTATTGTTTACCCGCAGGTCAGCTTTGTGGGACTTGGTGTATTGGAAAGATTTGGATCTGCGGCATAATCTTGATGTGATGCACATCGAGAAAAATATATGCGACAGCATTATCGGCACACTTCTTAATATTGAAGGCAAGACGAAAGATACCTTAAAATCTAGGATTGATTTGACACACTTGGGTATCAGAAAGGATTTGCAGGTGCAAGATGAAGGTAAACCACGGGATATGGCACCAGCTGTGTACGTCTTGGACAAGGTAAAAAGAAAAGAATTCTGCGAGGTCCTGTCACATGTGAGATTCCCACATGGATTTGCTTCCAACCCTGAAAGGAGAGTCAGTGCAGATGGAAACACGGTACAAGGGTTGAAAACTCATGACTGCCATGTCCTACTTCAAAGGGTTTTACCTGTTATCCTTAGAGGATTGGGCCGCCCTGACTTATACAGAGCAGTTGCAGAGTTGGGACAATTCTTCAGGAAACTCTGTAGTAGGAATATCAGGATAGATGCTTTGGAGCGTCTTAGAGACAAGATACCAACTATCCTATGCGACCTTGAGAAGATATATCCTCCAGCCTTCTTTGATGTGATGGTGCATTTGGCTGTTCATCTACCTAATGAGGCACTACTTAGAGGTCCAGTACAGTATGGCTGGATGTACCCTATTGAAAGGTGGCTAGGCACTTTCAAGGGCTATGTTAGGAACAGAGCTAGACCTGAGGGTTCCATTGCAGAGGCCTACATTGCTACAGAAGCGTTGACATTCTGCTCAAAATACATTGAAACAGCTGATCAGCTTAGCAAAGAGGTGGGTGAAGACAATCCCGGGCTCAATGTTTTCGATTATTCTGTTCGAGTTACAGGGAAGAATCGACAAGAGGACAAACCTAAAGATTTGTACAAAATGGTTTGGTATGTGTTGAATAACT
>NW_025244125.1:0-2815 GCF_018294505.1 Triticum aestivum
AGTTATTCAACACATACCAAACCATTTTGTACAAATCTTTAGGTTTGTCCTCTTGTCGATTCTTCCCTGTAACTCGAACAGAATAATCGAAAACATTGAGCCCGGGATTGTCTTCACCCACCTCTTTGCTAAGCTGATCAGCTGTTTCAATGTATTTTGAGCAGAATGTCAACGCTTCTGTAGCAATGTAGGCCTCTGCAATGGAACCCTCAGGTCTAGCTCTGTTCCTAACATAGCCCTTGAAAGTGCCTAGCCACCTTTCAATAGGGTACATCCAGCCATACTGTACTGGACCTCTAAGTAGTGCCTCATTAGGTAGATGAACAGCCAAATGCACCATCACATCAAAGAAGGCTGGAGGATATATCTTCTCAAGGTCGCATAGGATAGTTGGTATCTTGTCTCTAAGACGCTCCAAAGCATCTATCCTGATATTCCTACTACAGAGTTTCCTGAAGAATTGTCCCAACTCTGCAACTGCTCTGTATAAGTCAGGGCGGCCCAATCCTCTAAGGATAACAGGTAAAACCCTTTGAAGTAGGACATGGCAGTCATGAGTTTTCAACCCTTGTACCGTGTTTCCATCTGCACTGACTCTCCTTTCAGGGTTGGAAGCAAATCCATGTGGGAATCTCACATGTGACAGGACCTCGCAGAATTCTTTTCTTTTTACCTTGTCCAAGACGTACACAGCTGGTGCCATATCCCGTGGTTTACCTTCATCTTGCACCTGCAAATCCTTTCTGATACCCAAGTGTGTCAAATCAATCCTAGATTTTAAGGTATCTTTCGTCTTGCCTTCAATATTAAGAAGTGTGCCGATAATGCTGTCGCATATATTTTTCTCGATGTGCATCACATCAAGATTATGCCGCAGATCCAAATCTTTCCAATACACCAAGTCCCACAAAGCTGACCTGCGGGTAAACAATAATCTCTCTTCTACCCTGCCACGCTTCCTTTTCCCGCTACCATTACCAGGATGGTTTCCTGATGTAATATGCCTGACCTTCTCTAATTCCACTTGCAACTCGTCGGCGGTGAGCCTCTTTGGCGCATCACGGTTTTCATGCTTTGCATTGAACACATGTCTTTGGTATTTTCTAGGATGCGGCTTGTCCTTGGCAAGGAAACGGCAGTGTCCAATGTAACAGATCTTGCTAAGTATTGCGTATGACAGCGGATTCCTGTCACAGCGAACACATGCATTGTAACCATGTGTCGTTCGCCCTGACATAGTGCCCAAAGCCGGATAATCATGGATGCACCAAATTATAACAGCACGCAGAAAGAAATCAGCTAGTGGGCTGCTATATAGGTCTCGAGTGAGAACACCCTTCCATAGCTGTTGAAGTTCCTCCACAAGAGGCTCCATGAACAAATCAAAATCCTTTCCAGGACGTTTTGGGCCTGGGATGAGCAAGGCCATCATGTAGTTTGATTCTTTGGTGCAGACATTTGGAGGCATGTTGTAAGGGATAACAAGCACTGGCCACATGCTATATGTGGTGCTCTGGTGGCCAAATGGGTTAAATCCATCTGAAGCTAAGCCAAGTCTAATGTGTCTCGGGTCAGCAGCAAGCTTTTTGTGTTTATCATTGAAGCTTTCCACTCACTACCATGAGATGGATGGCTCATTACATTCTGATCTCTGTACTCCTGGTTCCTAGAATGCGACAGTACATCCTCTCTTGTTTCAGCATCATGAAACAACCTCTGCAATCTTGGTATAATTGGAAAATGTCTCAGAACATTATGAGGAATCCTCTTCACAGCATCGCCATCTTTCCATCTTGATGATTTGCATTTCGAGCATTCACTTAAGTTGGCATAATCCTTCCGGAACAGAACACAATTATTCTTACAAACATGGATCATATCATATCCAATTCCAACTGCACGAAGGAAATTCTTCATTTTACTGTAGGTGTGTGGCAGCTCAGACGCATCTGGGAAAGATTCGCGGAAAGCAGCCAACATCGCATCGAATGATTTGTTGGTCATCCGCTCAGATGTCTTCACCTGAAGAAAGGTGACCATAGCTGAGAATACTGACAACTTATTTCCTGGGGTGACAGCAACGTTGCATTGTTCCAACATGCGGGCCCACCGTTTTTCTTCTGGAGGTGAAAGTTCACGGAATGCACGAGCATTTCGTAGCATTGTTTCAATGTTGGTCAAACTCACTGGCTCCGCCACCACCACCTCCTCCTCCTCTTCCACCTGAGGATCAGGCAGATCAAGATGGTGATCTGCTGCTTCCACGTAGTCAATAAGATTGACGTTCACAGCTTCACCATGATGAACCCACCTAGTATATGTGACCGACATCCCATACAAGTGTAGATGATTTTGCACAGTTGACTGGGGTCTTGTAACTGAATTCATACAACTGCTACACGGGCAGAGCACATCTGATTTCGGACCACCGTACTCAGCTCTGATAAAGTTCATGAAGTTTTCAACCCCCTCGACATATGCAGCGGAGAATCTTCGAGCAGAAGTTATCCAAGTCCTGTCCATCTGTTAGACATACAAATTAGTTCTTCTACTAGATATTACAGGAAAAACATATATGCTTTTTTATGAAGTCCAGAAAAAAATACCTAGGTCGATGTCTAAAGCTATGGCAAGATATTTGGACGAGCAGATCTAAGTAACGAAATATATGTAAAGCTAATTCAGCAAACAGATTTGAGTGCCAAATTATGGCAGGCTATTTCAGCAGTCAATGAGGCCGAGCACACAGCCATCAAACTATCGAAGGCCATCGCAGCAACAAAGATCGAGTATAAAACGGTGTAGAGCTATTTCA
>NW_025244126.1:0-2815 GCF_018294505.1 Triticum aestivum
CGTGAGATCCGATGAAGGCACACCTCTACATGTCCTTTGATAACGCTATTCACACCATCGAGGCGGGAATAGGACGTAGTAGACATTGTTTCTACTGAGAAACATCGTCACTGTCACATAGCCCCAACCAAGATATTGAACCTAACAAAAACGAGAACGGGTCTCTCCCGCCGGCAGGGGGATCCTCCGCACCTCCATGGCCCAAAGGCCAACGGAGGTGGGCTGGATCGACGGCGGCGCTGGCGGGAGAAGGAGACTTTTGTTAAGGAGGAAAGACTCACGCTCAGTCACAAATATGCTTTTCTTTTACCACATCATAAACTATGTCCAGGGAACCGACCAATCTTAATTCAGGGCAACTATCATGTGATCCGTAGCAAAGCACGAGTTTTGTGTTAATTTACAATAATATACATGTAGTACTCTCGCAGTGTCACTAGAATAGGAGAAGTGGCGCGCAACGACGCACTTAGCAGGTTTTGCGAAACGAGCAGCATCTATAAGACGTTATTTGACATTGTCATAGACTCTGAAAACGTCTTATAAAAATTATACTCTTTCCGTAACTTAATATAAGACAATTTTTTGACACTGTCATAAACTCCGAAAACGTCCTATAAAATATTATAGAGATGCTAGTATTTTATAAATAAGCGGCATGTATATAAAAATATATTTATTTTCTCCCTTTGCAATACACGGCGTATGTGCCAGTTGAAACTAGACGCCAACACAATGTTCACCCCTTAACACTGGGGAGCAAACATTGGGCTATTCTTTTTCTAGTAACTGGAAACACAATGGGTGGTTGTAATATATCTAGGGAAAACCTTCATGGGACTTTATTGATTGGCAGATCAACTTACATCGTCCACACATTCAAAGTAAACTTAGGTGACATACAGGGGACAAGGGTATGTGTCGCTCTATTACTTTTCCTAGGACAATGATCAAAAGAGATGGAGCAAAACCTGTGTGCAAGGTTAGTGCATTCCTTGTCAATTCATGTTGTCGGGCTGATGGAATTTACCCCATTCTTCATGATGTCGAGTACCTCCACACAGTCATGGTTTGACAAAGATCTTGTTACACCCAGTGGGCTGGCGAGAATTAGTACATCCCAGAGTGCATGCGCTTCAATGTTTAGTGCATCTGCAACACATGTAACACGACAGCTTTCAGGATGTAAATCTAAGGTCTGGCCTTAATTGGTTGTGCCTGACAGTGGCTTTATTGAAAGCATTGTTTTGAGAGCGTGTATTTTATTCAGGATGTAAACCTAAGATCTATGATCGGGTGACGACGGCGCTTGTGCACTGTTTCCTTCTTGAAGGCGTCGCTTTTGGAGGTTTTGAACTTCAGTGTTGTCATGGTGGGGGTTCGTGCTGCAGTTATAAGGATATTTTGTTGTTGCAGAGACTAGGCGTAATTGGTATCTCTGCGATATTAATATATTTTTTTGTCAGAAAAAATATAACACGACAACAACTAGCAAAGATGAACACACCATGCTTGTCCCAAATAACAGAACTAGTGGCACCTGAGCCCTCATCAGCAAAGAAGGTTGTGTCCATATTCAGTTTAACAAAACCTTCCCTTGGATCTTCCCAACCATGGCATCGGATCACAAGGCTTGGCGTCGACGCTAATAGTAATTTGGTGTTGGCGCCGCAATCACTTGGGCTCATCAGGCGAGCATTTGTATACTCTCCTCATGAACAACATGTATCCGCTCCCATCACGCATACCATAATGTTGTAACAAACAATTCTTTCACTCAACTTGGAAGATGATCGCCATCTTATATTATTGCATTAGAAACTTATACTTGCTTATAGAACCGAAGATCTGATGAGGGAAATCTCTTCCGCTTAATTAATTGACGAGGCAAATATTTTGTCTAGTTTCAAAAAGAGAACTGAAGATCCCACTCGATCACCACACAGGCTTTAGAAATCTCAGTGTGGAGATCGAGGTTTCCCCGGACTTTCTTTGCCTTGCGACACCAAAAGAATGCATCTAGGGTATCTTCACAATGCATTCTGCATGGCATAAACTGCTCGGGATAATATGTATGTTGCCTAGAACAAAATTGAATGTCACAGTGCCACATAAAAGTGTGCAAACAAAAGATTTCAAGTCTAGAGACTTAGGGCCTCGATTCGTAGGATTCTTAAAACATAGGAATAGGAAAATTATAGGATTGTAGTGGCATGCCCACTTGAATCCTATATGAATAGCAAGGAGTGTTTAATGCCATAGAAAAAAACAAAGGAATTGTAAAAAGAGGTCAGAGTGGATATTAGATTTCCTATGAAATGTAGTGCAAGATTTCATAGGGAAAAAATCCTATGGGATCCAATCATGTGAACCGAGGGACCAACATAGGAAAAATTCCTAAGAATTTAAATCCTCCAAAAATTCTATGGAATTTCTTTGAATCAAAGGGCCCTTAAGGTTTCTGCGAAGGTGTGGATAGTTGTAAATTGGCCATGTTATTTTTAGCATTTAAATTCAACTCAGTAAGTTATCCAATGATCAATCAAAAGAGAGTAAATTGCATAGGAACATTCCATGTTAAACCAACAGGCAACTAGAGTGGTCAAAATACAACAAAATAAAAACACATATGACATGGGAAGCGCAACAATGAAGAGATCAATCGATCATGTGGTGTCACCATTGCATGTGTTGCATTATGGATTTTGGGGGTTTCGTATTAATAGACCTAACATACTTAAAATAATATTTTTGTAACATTCAAAATATTTTTACACCAAATCGAAAACAATTCAAATACTTTGAAAACATAAAA
>NW_025244127.1:0-2815 GCF_018294505.1 Triticum aestivum
CACTGAGACTGACACTGACGAAGATAAGTTGAACACAGTCGAAGACCAAGATACGATTACTTGAATGATTTTGACTCTGCAGAGCTTGTACTATTTAACCACAGCCAACGGATTTCAGTAGTCATGAAGGACTAGTTCCGTTTACGGTATTTCAGTAGAAACACATCCAACCAGTACACACCCATTTCCACCTCACGATGCCAGGAATCACCCTAGGCAACGTTCAAGAAAAACTTTGAGACGGGGAGGCTACAACCTCGAATAGCATGGGATCAAATTTACATACTCGCGCTCTAAGGGGTGCCCCCCTGTCGGTCCCAACCGGAAACACCCATGCCCCCTGACCGGATGACTGGCTTTAATCCAGGGCCATGGGACCCTCATCACTGCCTCTCTATCTGGTGTGTACGAGGAAAGCGATTTGCAGCTTACTAAACCATATTCTTTGCAGAAAACAGGTGGTAGCACAAAAGGAAGGAATGGATGATTATGTGACTTGATCCACGTTAACACTGGAGTTAAATGGTTTGGCATAAGACTGGCATGCTACAACACTGCCATCTTACCACCTCTCATGTCACCACATGATCGTGTAAACTCACAACAACCTCATATGGGGTTTCGAAGCTCACTTGCATCAGCTTTGCATGCAATATAACACTTACTGCAATGCTTATAAACATGCCATGACTAACTACTCAATGCAAACATGCAAAACACTCATCATATCAAAGGTTCAAACATGCTTGCCTGGTTCGGAGTAGTCGGAGTCTAGCTCGGTGAAGTTCGCAGTTCCGTCACCACCTCCGGTATCTACGGTATAAAGAAAAATATGTTCTAACGTAAATACCGTGTGTGCACAAACAGTGCTCCAAATTTTTTTCAAATAAATATGATAAAAAACTAGACAGAAAGTAAAGGTGACAGAAAAAGAATTAATCAAAAATCATTTTCTATTTAAAAGATATTACAGTTTTAGCCCAGGGACTTGTCTATAATGAAACAGAAACTTTCCAGGGGGCTAAACAGAAAAAGCCAGAAAAACGCTCCAGATCGAAAGCGTATTTTGCCCGAAGGCGCTTTCCAAAGAAAACGGTTCGAATAAGACAGAGAGACTGACGAGGGGGTCCCACTCGTCAGGTTTGAAAGTTGGAGGGAGAAAACAGAGTGTGCCGGCGCCCGAAGGCTGCAGTGGTCGCCGGCGGCGATCCACGGCGAGTTAGGAAGAGTGGGTGGTACCTACGGACTCAAGGTGCTCTCCCGCATCTGTGGGTGGTGGAGTTGGTCGTCGGCGAGCTCCACGTCGATGGTGGCCTTCACTCCGGCGGATGGCGGCTCGGGTGTCGATGGATCTCGCCGGGGAGGGCTGCAAGCTTCAAATTGGGGCGTGGGTCAGTGTACTGGGTGCACCAGAGGGCTACTGACGTGGTTTGGGAGGCGGGGGTGACCTCACCTGAGTGGATCGAGCTGGAGCACGAGGCGGATCGGGGCGGCAGGAGACGGAGGGGAAGGCCTCCTCGGGGTCCTCCTGGTGTCTTGGCAGGGCTCTGATGAGGTGGAGGGAGTAGTGCTGGTCGAAGGCGAGCTCGGGGAGGCTATTTATAGCCGGCCCGAGACGGTTCCCGCGAACGGGATAACTCTGGCGGCGATTACGGTGTTGTAGTGGCCGGACGGGTGGTTTGGGTGGCTGGGCATCAACGTGGAGATCCGCTGGTTTCAATCAAACGCTAACCTCGGTTGGATTTGGCTTGCTCCGCGGTTTCGATGGAACGGCGCTTCGCGGGCCCGTCGGCAGCAAAGAGCGCTCCCTGTGCTTGCCGGGCCACGGCGACGGTGCTGCGGCGTGCGCTGGCAAGTAGACGGCCATGCGGAGGCCTCAGGTGGTTTGGGCGGTGCTGGATGGCGCAGAAAGTTGGCGCTGGTTCCCGATGGCCACCACGGGTGGCTCTACCACCGCAGAAGCTGCCGGCGTCGGCGAGGCACGCCGCCACCGACACCTGCGCCCGTCCAAGAGAGCGTGCGGTGCTCTGGATAAGAAGGATTTGCAGTGCACAAGGCGCCAGCGTGCACTGGTGAGATCGACGCCAAGTCTCTGAAGAAAACGACACTGACTGTCGACTGAAACACTGAATTTCTGAACATGTACAGTAACAGTACAGGCCGGGTGTTCGATGAAATGATTTTGGCATGTGCAGAATTTTTCTGGAGCTAATCTTTGGTGAGGTGGCCTCTCAATGCACCTGGGGTCTTCCTGATTTTTGGTAGAATTTTTGGAGAACAGAAAATATGAATTTCATCAAAAATGATGAATCTAGTCCAAACTTGCAGTGAGCAAAAACATGAAAATTTTGAACTGTGGAAGAGTGGATCTTGATGGATCTAGGTTGGGGGTGCTAAGGACTAGCCAGAGGAGTTGGTTTTAGATCAAAACTCAAAGGGAAATAGATACTTCCTTTGTAAACCACCTAGGTCCAAAAATAAAGACATAAATAATTTTGGGGTAAAATTAAATGAAATAAAAATAAAAAATGAGTTGATCTTGCTGGGGTTGGCTACTAGACTTGACCCAAAGTGGAAGGAAGTGATTTGGGGATAATTTTAATATGAAACATGGTTAAAGAGGATGGTTGGAATAAAAAGGAATAAATCCAAAGCCCATAGGATTTCTTTTTTAAAAGAAAAAATTTCAAAATAAATTGCTGATGAGTCACACCAATGAAAATCTTCAAGACCAAACACCAAGGTTGAGGATAACCCAAAAATAAAGATTTTTTCATAAGAGAAAATATTTGAGAGGGAGAGTTTTTTTTTAAAA
>NW_025244128.1:0-2815 GCF_018294505.1 Triticum aestivum
GTATGTAAATTTGCACGATTAAAAAATCAGCATTGACAGGGCAAAAATAATATTGGATGAAATTTTTCTTTTTTTCTAAAAGAAGTCAATGGGTTATTTTTCTTTTTGTGGAACTTCTTTTGCAAGTATAATTGAAGGTCAATTTTATTTTAAAAGTATTTTCAATTTTTTTGACTTTTTATTTAATTGTTTTTATAAATAGGCTGTATATACACCCATAGACCAATAGTTTCACTCCTAGTTGGTTGCGCTTTCTATGCATGATAGTAGCTGACCACACTATTCTGCTATGAGTACTTTAATGTAGTGGACTTTCTAGAGGTACACCGATGACGGATGCAAGCGGCAGAATGATTTACTCCATCCGTTCCTAAATATATGTCCTTTTGAGAGATTCGAATATAGACTACATACGAAGATAAATGAATGAATCAACATTTTAACATACGTCTATGTACATTCGTATGTAGTGTATATTGCAAGCTCTAAAATGTATTATATTTAGGAACGAAGGGAGTAGTTTTTTATTCATGTTAACCGACGCTCTCTTGTCTTACTCAACTTAGAGCATCTCTACCAGACCCCGCATCCTGCCGACCCGCATTTCACGTTTGCAGTTCGCGGAAAGGTTGTTTTGCCGTCCGCAGCGAAAAGCCGCAAAGGTACACCCCACAAAGCCGACCCGCATCCTGTTTTACGGGTCGCTTTGCGGGGTCTTCCTGTGTGGTCGTCCTCCCCCCAACCCGTAAAATGTAAATTTGCACTCAATTTACACCTCAATTTGCATTTCTTTGCATTTTCAACCACATTGGATACATGGGACATCACCAAATTTTTGTTTGAAAAGCAAACCCAACGAAAACAAGAACACAGTCTTCGCCAAAACTGTGCCAGCATTGCATTACCCCATGACCTGGTTTTCTGCACAGTTGGCAGCGCTGCCGACGAGTATTTGAGCAAGGCGCGCCCTGAGGTGCACGCTGCTGATTGTAGTCGCCCTCGTGCTGCTGCTGATGGTTGTAGCTTCCCGCCTGATGATTGTAGCCGAAACTTCCAGAGCGAGCGTTTTGGTTTGCCCCACGTCCACGTCCGCTGCTGCTGCCGCCGTGTGCACGCCCCTGGTGACCACTCCCAAGACAACCCCCGCCTCGTCCACGAACGGCCGCGTTAGCAGATGACTGCCTGTGGTTGAGGCCTTGGAGTAGATTCATTGCGCGCATCAAAGGAGAGAACTTGACTGTAGAGTTCAGGGACAATAACCGGCTACACCCGGGCGGCCAGTGCGGAGACCACTGGATTATACTCGAGATCGAGTCCAGCGAGGATATGAGATGTGATCTCACCATCGGAGAGGGGTTCACCACCAGAAGCGATCTCGTTGGTGAGCGATTTTATTTTGGCGAGGTAGTCTGTCATGCTGGCGTTTCCCTTCTGGAGATTGTGAAGAGCGATTCTGGTGTTGATGTTCTGCGCCTGAGTCTGGGCCTCCAACGTAGCATGGAGAGCAGCGCATACTTCCGCCGGCGTCTGGAGGGTGACGACTTGGGCCATGATTTCGTGGGACAGAGATCCCATCAAATATCCTTGGAGCTGCTGCTCTTGAGCATACCAGAGGGTGCGCGCAAAGTTTGCGAACTGCTCCTCCTTCCCGTCCTTGGTGACGGTGATGGTGGCCGGCGGCACACGGCTCGTCGGGTCCAGGAAGTGTTGCATCTGCGCTCCTCAGATCTGCGGGAGCACGATGGCCTTCCACATGAGTAAATTGCCTCGTGTGAGCTTCTCTTGGGGTGGAGATCCTAAGGTCACGTCCTGGGTTGTGCTGGATGATGGTACGGAGGTGGAAGACATGGAGGTTTGGGTGGATAGCGCACTCATGGTGCTGGCGGTGGAGTGGGTGGGGTTGGACATGATTGCTAGATGGAATTTTTGATCTAGGAGGAAGAGGCTCTGATGACCATGTAAAATATTGTGGAAGCATTAAACCCTTTTCTCGGACCGCACTGTATATATTGAGGCAATGCCTTGAGTTACACGTTGATGTAGATCGCTAGGATACACCACGAGAGATTTACAGAAGGTCGGTAGAATAGAACAGAAGAAGAGATAGAAAGAGATTACAGAAGTTTAAACATCTTCTCTTATCTCTACAAGCCTATTCTAACACAGTTAATATCTTTTATTCTGTTCTATTTGACGAAAGAACATAATGGTGGGCATTGTTCTTTGCTTCATTATATTCTGCAGGGTGTGGTCAGGTATTGAATTTGCTGCATTCCTTGTGCTGCGATGAACTACATACCCAAGAGAGAGCATGCACAGTTGTTAGTTAGCTAGGTTCAGTCTCTCAGCATTATTGTTAGCTAGCTAGATTCCGCCTTTTTTAATATCGTCCGTGGATCTATTGGTGGCACGATGCCTGTTTCGATGGCCATTTTAAATGAAAGAAAAGGATGGGTAATATATTTTGCTGTTGAAGATGAAAGCTTGCTTGATTCCTTGTAGGTCAGCAAGGAAGCTTCTACACTATGTGAGCCGAATGTTATGTAGCCCGAATTAATATCTATCTCTCCAGTGGCCAGCTAGCCGTGAAACATTATCAGAAAAATAAGAAGAGAACAAAGCAGCTGGATGGAAATGCTCTTCGATCAGCAGGTGCACCGTCGCTCACCCTTGCCTGCACTTTGGTCTTTTTCTGGGGCTGCGGAATTGCAGAGAAAGTCCAAAGTGGCTTTATAACGCGAAGTTCAAAGAAGTGCTAACATGATGTAAGTATATGTAACAAAAATAATATCATTGAAAAGTACATTTGAATACA
>NW_025244129.1:0-2814 GCF_018294505.1 Triticum aestivum
CTCACAATACTAAGATGCCAATCCTATTAACCTTCAGGAATTTTGCTTGAGCATGAAGTGACACATTTCATAGTTTTATTTTGAAACTATTGTTTTAAAAAACAATAATTATTTAGTAACACTAATATTTCTTGAATAATTAGTTTGACCATTGTTTGACCACAGTTTGCCCACAGTTTGACCAGATTTGACCAAAACTGAAATAACTGAAATAATTATTTAGTAACACTAATATTCTAGAATAAATAGTTTGACCATTGTTTGACCACAGTTTGCCCACAGTTTGAATTTTTTTCGATTTTTTTCACTCTAGATCTTAAAAGCCCCGTAACTTTTTTCTATTAGGTTTTTGAGGATTTTGAAAATGTTTAACGGGGTTCCCCCAGTTAAATTTGTATGTAACTTTTCGAGTAGATGATTTTTCATATAAAAAACTTTTTCATCCGAGTTAGTATGCAAAAGTTATGCCCATTTTTACAAATTTCAGAAAGATTTTGCAAATAAAGTCAAAATTCACATTTGCAAATTTTCCCAACAACTAGACCACATATCACATGGGAAACTTATTTTCTTTTATTTTTTTGACATTTCCATCATTTTCTTTTATTTTTTTAAACTGAAAAGGCGATCCACGGGGGGGCGGGGGTATAGTTTGAAAATGGGACCTTTAGTACCGGTTCGTGCCACGAACCGGGACTAAAGGTCTCATCCCCATTAGTCCCAGTTCGTGCCTCAAACCGGGACTAAAGGTCTAATCTTTAGTCCCAGTTTGTCGCACGAACCGAGACCAATGGTTGTGGGCCAGGAGCGAGGCCCATTGGTCCCGGTTCATCCCACCAACCGGGACCAAAAGGTCTAGATGAACCGGGACCAATGGCCCACGTGGCCCGGCCGGCCCCCTGGGCTCACGAACCGGGAGCAATGCCCCCATTGGTCCCGGTTCTGGACTGAACCGGGACTAATGGGGTTACCCGGCCTGGACCAAAGCCCCCTTTTCTACTAGTGATATAAGGTTTTATTCATGTAAACAGAACAACAATTTATTCTCTTACTTAAATGAATAACCGTATTGCAATAAACATGTTCAAATCCTATTCATGCTCAACGCAAACACCAAATAACACTTATTTAGGTTCAACACTAATCCCGAAAGTATAGGGAGTGTGCGATGATGATCATATCAATCTTGGAACCACTTCCAACACACATCGTCACTTCACCCTTAACTAGTCTCTGTTCATTCTGCAACTCCCGTTTCGAGTTACTACTCTTAGCAACTGAACCAGTATCAAATATCGAGGGGTTTCTACGAACACTAGTAAAATACACATTAATAATCTGTATATCAAATATACCTTTGTTCACTTTGCCATCCTTCTTATCCGCCAGATACTTGGGGCAGTTCCGCTTCTAGTGACCAGTCCTTTTGCAGTAGAAGCACTCAGTCTTAGGCTTAGGTCCAGACTTGGGCTTCTTCACTTGAGCAGCAACTTTCTTGCCATTCTTCTTGAAGTTCCCTTTCTTCCCTTTGCCCTTTTTTTGAAATTAGTGGTCTTGTCTACCATCAACACTTGATATTTTCTTGATTTCTACCTTCGTTGATTTCAACATTACGAAGAGCTTGGGAATCGTTTCCGTTATCCCTTGCATATCATAGTTTATCACGAAGTTCTACTAACTTGGTGATGGTGAATAGAGAATTCTGTCAATCACTATCTTATCTGGAAGATTAACTCCCACTTGATTCAAGCGATTTTAGTACCCAGACAATCTGAGCACATGCTCACTGCTTGAGCTATTCTCCTCCATCTTTTAGCTATAGAACTTGTTGGAGACTTCATATCTCTCAACTCAGGTATTTGATTGAAATATTAAATTCAACTCCTGGAACATCTTATATGGTCCATGACGTTCAAAACGTCTTTGAAGTCCCGATTCTAAGCCGTTTAAGCATGATGCACTAAACTATCAAGTAGTTATCATATTGAGCTAGCCAAACGTTCATAACGTCTGCATCTGCTCCTGCAATAGATCTGTCACCTAGCGGTGCATTAAGGACATAATTCTTCTGTGCAGCAATGAGTATAATCCTCATATCAAGGATCCAATCCGCATCATTGCTACTAACATTTTTCAACATAATTTTTCTCTAGGAACACAATAAACTGGGAGCAATATCGCGAGCTATTGATCTACAACATAGATATGCTAATACTACCAGGACTAAATTCATGATAAATTAAAGTTCAATTAATCATATTACTTAAGAACTCCCACTTAGAAAGACATCCCTACAATCTTCTAAGTGATCATGTGATCCAAATCAACTAAACCATAACCGATCATCACGTGAAATGGAGTAGCTTTCAATGGTGAACATCAATATGTTGATCATATCTACTATATGATTCATGCTCGACCTTTCGGTCTCAGTGTTCCGAGGCCATATCTGCATATGCTAGGCTCGTCAAGTTTAACCTGAGTATTCTGCGTGTGCAAAACTGGCTTGCACCCGTTGTAGATGGACGTAGAGCTTATCACACCCGATCATCACGTGGTGTCTGGGCACGATGAACTTTGGCAACGGTGCATACTTAGGGAGAACACTTTTATCTTGAAATTTAGTGAGAGATCATCTTATAATGCTACCTCAATCAAAGCAAGATAACATGCATAAAAGATAAACATCACATGCAATCAATATAAGTGATATGATATGGCCATCATCATCTTGTGTTTGTGATCTCAATCTCCGAAGCACCGTCATGATCACCATCGTCACCGGCGCGACACCTTGATCACCATCGTAGCATC
>NW_025244130.1:0-2814 GCF_018294505.1 Triticum aestivum
CAACATTAGAGGCGACATAGACAAATTAGTTAGCCACCGCATTGTAAGTTGGTGTGGACAGGCGAGTTAACCCCATCGGTGCACGGACGGACGAGTCAATCGCAGGTGTGGTAAGCCATGCAGACGGCGAGTCAATCGGAGGCGAGGTCCCGGTGAGTTGATATTGCAAGCGGGCTGCCCGGGCGGCGGCTTGCGTACACCCGTTCAATAGGAAGTGAGCGCGAATGCCAGTGCATGATGATGCTAACACATACTCCGTGGGCACATCATGGCATGATGTCTACTACACAACCTTCTTCTTGTAGACGTTGTTGGGCCTGCAAGTGCACAGGTTTGTAGGACAGTAGCAAATTTCCCTTAAGTGGATGACCTAAGGTTTGTCAATCCGTAGGAGGCGTAGGATGAAGATGGTCTCTCTCAAGCAACCCTGCAACCAAATAACAAAGAGTCTCTTGTGTCCCTAACACACCCAATACAATGGTAAATTGTATAGGTGCACCAGTTCGGCGAAGAGATGGTGATACAAGTGCAAAATAGATAGTAGATATAGGTTTTTGTAATCTGAAATAATAAAAACAGCAAGGTAACGAGCGATAAAAGTGAGCGTAAACGGTATTGCAATGGTAGGAAACAAGGCCTAGGGTTCATACTTTCACTAGTGCAAGTTCTCTCAACAATAATAACATAGATAGATCATATAACAAGCCCTCAACATGCAACAAAGAGTCACTCCGAGACCACTAATAGCGGAGAACAAACATAGAGATTATGGTAGGGTACGAAACTACCTCAAAGTTATTCTTTTGGATCAATCTATAAAAGAGTTCGTACTAGAATAACACCTTAAGACACAAATCAACCAAAACCCTAATGTCACCTAGATACTCCATTGTCACCTCAAGTATCCGTGGGCATGATTATATGATATGCATCACACAATCTCAGATTCATCCAACCAACACAAAGTGCTACAAAGAGTGCCCCAAAGTTTCTACCGGAGAGTCAAGAACGTGTGCCAACCCCTATGCATAGGTTCCCAATGTCACGAAACCCACAAGTTGATCACCAAAACATACATCAAGTGGCACATGATATCCCATTGTCACCACAGATAATCACGGCAAGACATACATCAAGTGTTCTCATAAAAGACTGAATCCGATAAGATAACTTCAAAGGGGAAACTCAATTCATCACAAGAGAGTAGAGGGGGAGAAACATCATAAGATCCAACTACAATAGGAAAGCTCAGGATACATCATTGTGCCATAGAGGGAACACGAGAGAGAACACGAGAGAGAGAGATCAAACACATAGCTACTGGTACATACCCTCAGCCCCGAGGGTGAACTACTCCCTTGTCGTCATGGATAGGGCCAGGATGATGAAGATGGCCACCGGTGATGGGTTCCCCCTCCGGCAGGGTACCGAAACGGGATCCTGAGAGGTTTTTGGTGGCTACAGAGGCTTGCGGCAGCGGAACTCTCGATCTATCTTCTGTTCTGGAAGTTTTAGGGTATGTAGGTATATATGGGTGCAAGGGGTACGTCGGTGGACCTCCGGGGTGCTCACGAGGCAGGGGGCGCGCCCAGGGGGGCGCCCCCCACCCTCGTGGGCAGCCCGGGACTCCCCTGCCATGCACTCCAAGTCTATCAGGTTACTTTCCTTCCAAAAATAACTTCTCTAGTTGATTTTGTTCCGTTTTGACTCCGTCTGATATTCCTTTTCCTCGAAACACTGAAATAGGCATAAAACAGCAAATCTAGGCTGGGCCTCCGGTTAATAGGTTAGTCCCAAAAATAATATAAAAGTGGATAATAAAGCCCAATATTGCCTAAAACAGTAGATAAAGTAGCATGGAGCAATAAAAATTATAGATACGTTGGAGACGTATCAGGCATCCCCAAGCTTAATTCCTGCTCGTCCTCGAGTAGGTAAATGATAAAAAAGAATTTTTGATGCGGAGTGATACTTTGGCATAATTTCAACGTAAATCTTCTTAATTGTGGCATGAATATTCAGATCCGAAAGATTCAAGACAAAAGTTCATATTGACATAAAAGTAATAATACTTCAAGCATACTAATCAAAGCAATCATGTCTTCTCAAAATAACATGGCTAAAGAAAGTTATCCCTACAAAATCATATAGTCTGGCTGTTGCTCTATCTTCATCACACAAAGTATTTAATCATGCACAACCCCGATGACATGCCAAGCAATTGTTTCATACTTTAGTAATATCAAAACTCTTTCAATTTTCACGCAATACATGAGCGTGAGCCATGGACATAGCACTATAGGTGGAATAGAATGGTGGTTGTGGAGAAGACAAAAAGGAGAAGATAGTCTCACATCAACTAGGCGTATCAACGGGCTATGGAGATGCCCATTAATAGATATCAATGTGAGTGAGTAGGGATTGCCATGCAACGGATGCACTAGAGCTATAAGTATATGAAAGCTCAACAAAAGAAACTAAGTGGGTGTGCATCCAACTTGCTTGCTCACGAAGACCTAGGGCACTTTTGAGGAAGCCTGTCATTGGAATATACAAGCCAAGTTCTATAATGAAAAATTTCCACTAGTATATGAAAGTGACAACATATGAGACTCTCTTATTATGAAGATCATGGTGCTACTTTGAAGCACAAGTGTGGTAAAAGGATAGTAGCATTGTCCCTTCTCTCTTTTTCTCTCATTTTTTTATTTTTGTTTGGGCCTTTTCTCTTTTTTTTATGGCCTCTTTTTTTTTTGTCCGGAGTCTCATCCCGACTTATGGGGGAATCATAGTCTCCATCATCCTTTCCTCACT
>NW_025244131.1:0-2814 GCF_018294505.1 Triticum aestivum
GGCGCGCCTATAAATTGCAGCGCCCTCCCATCGCTCTTCACCTCGCCACGCGCCCTCTGCCGCTCTCTCCTCGCTCCACTACCATTTTCTTGCCTCGCCACCAACGCGCCACCACCGCGCTACCATGCCGCCGCGCCGTCGGGGAGTTTCGGGCTACCGCGGCATCCGCGCGCGAACGTCCGCGCGTGCCCGTCCGGCGCCTTCTCCGCCGAGATTCGGTCCGGCACGTGTGTCTCAGCCTCGGCACCTTGGAGACCGCCCACGAGGCCGCCCGCGCGTACGACGCGGCGACGTGGCACCTCCGGCGGACCCGGTGGGACATGAACTTCCCGTAGGTGCCGACGCGGGAGATGGCGCAGGAGCTAGCGCCTTCCCCGCGGCTTATCACCGACGAGGATCGTCGCGAGAACCGGAGGTGCTAGCGTCTTCTCAGCCTCGCCGAGATGGACGAGGAAGCCATGGAGCAGTGGCGCCAACGCTTCCCGCAGGACGTCATCAACGAGCAGTAGTTCTTCGCGCAAAGGAGGGCGGAGCGAGCAGTCTATCGCGAGGACAGGCATACGCGGAAGGCGGCCGCTCAATTCAACATCGAGCTAGGAGCAGCATCGACCTGGGACTCCGACGACGATCGGTCTGTTGACGCCTTCATTGAGACGTCGGAGGTGGACATCACCGAGGTGGAGTCGGATGAGGAGAAGGAGGACGACCAGGAGTAGATTTTTTTGTCTATCATTTGATCTATTGTACGAGGAGGCTATCATATTATCTATGTATGTACTATCTATCTATCCTATGTACCATCTATGTATGTATCTTTTTTTAATCTATGCCTATATAGTCTGAGCCGAATGTATATCGAGTCGTAGTAGAAAAGAGAAGAAATATAGCGCGTCTGCTGGAGCGGCTCGCGTGCGCTATAGTTTGCAGCGGCCGCTGGAGCCAGCGCTTCACGGTGCGCAAAAAATCATGACTCAGGCGCTGTAAACGCTTTTTTAGCGCGCCGCGCATTGCGCGCCTGTTGGAGATGCTCTTAGGGCTGCCTACGATGATCAAGATGTTAAAGCCAAATCTCAGTGCCGAACCTGGATGAGGCTGACACATCGCTTCAATCCAAATGACTTCTTTACAAGCTTGGTGAGGCAGTTTTATGGGGACACATGCAAATACAATGTTAAAAGAACAGTGGTGCAGGTTTTCAAGCAAATGGAAGCACAAGATAATTTGGTTGACGACTTCAATTGTTTTGTGACGGAAAACATATATCTTGTTGTTATTAAAGATGTCTCTACTATAGAAGAGTGGGACTGGATTAAAGTATACTTGCCAAATAATAAATGAAGCCAAATTATTGTCTTCACTTAGCAATTTGAAGTTGCAGCTTTATGCAATGTCCACTGAGCAGCCTTACATGCTATCTGAGATGGAGCAGATCTGGTCAATTGACAAGGAATTTTCTGCCTTCTATAAGAAGGTAAACATCCTTTACACCAAAATGAGCAATTTGTACACATGCATAATTGGTGGATAAAATTTATTCTATGATATATAGTTGTTACATTTAGAAGTATAATTGTTTCATGTGTTTAACAACTAGTCCATTATAAAAGTATTAGATTTATGATAAATATGCACAATTACAATCGGCTTCTACCAAAAAAAAGTGTAGGTCATGTACATCCTTATCTATTTCTCTGTTTTGGTGACGAAATTTGTGTGCTTCTTTTCAATTTTAGGTACTATGTGGCTGTAATTTTATAGTCACCACTTTAATCATAGATCCAATGGCGCACTCCGCCGTGCCCTATTATTGTTGTGTTCTTCACATTCATGTTTATGTAGGCTAGGACCACGCAGAGTTGTGATGGGTTGTCTTGTGCGTCTTTGTGTATCTTTAGTTTAATTTTTTGTCAAAATATGATCAATGTAAGACGAAGACCGGTACACTGTGAGGTGTGGGCGCCGATTTGACGTTGGTATATGGGTAAGAGCAAAAACACCAAGCAACATGTTGTTGCTCAAAAGTGGCATAGGGAACAAAATAGCATGGATCACAAAGGATGGATTGCACCCGTGAAAGATGAGGTAAAACTGAATATCTGAGTTCACCACTGGATAGCTCTATTTGAGAAGCTCAAAATGGATATAATGATGGCCCAAATCGGAGGTTCGACGCAACGGTTAAGACAAGTTTAGAGAGGCATGTGTTCGCACCAGATTTGGTCTGGTTAAAACTGTAATTAATAAGACCTTGAATTAATAAGTTCTTAACATTAAATTTCTTCATGTCATCGAGACAAAAAACTTCTATTTTTAGGTCATCTCCATCCAAATTCGTATGCAACTTCGGCAGCCAAAACAATGTGTTGCATTAGCAGAGTTTGAAGATGTCCGGACTGTCCAGCCAAATTTGCGCTGTCATGCTCGAACATTGGACAAATAGACCGGGACATTGTATGGTTAGTAACGCATAGAGCCGAAGACATTTGAGGGTCAAAAACTATCCAAATAAAGGGCCGGACAATACGCGCTTTGTATGGCCTAAGCTTTCATATTTTCTTCTTCCACTCATTTGAAAATAAGACGATAATGCCGCAAGATAAACTCAAATAATTTTTTTAATATAAACTGTGTTTTCTCACTGAGGTGAAAAAAATTTCTTTTGGGGTCATCTCCATTCGAGGTCATATGCGAGCCACGGGCCTAAAAGTCATACCATTGTACATACACACATCTTGGGAAAGTCCGGACGAACCGCAGCGGGCGGTTCCGAGTTAGGGAAGTTTTTGGTACTTTGGATGTTAACTGCAGTTTTTT
>NW_025244132.1:0-2814 GCF_018294505.1 Triticum aestivum
CCCTCCCCTCTGAAGCTGATTCCGGAGGAGAAAGCCGACGTGAAGATGTTGATGGAGCGAGTGGTGCAGCTGGTTCGGGACGGAGTGACAGGCATGGACCTCTTGGAGGTTTTCCTCAAGCGCCGCATCCAACCTCTCCAGTTCCGGAGCCACTGCATGTGGTTGTACTGTGGGCCCGCGGACGAGACCAGAGTCCATCCAGAAGAAGTCGACGATGTCACTCTGGAAAGGTGGATGGTAGCCGTTACCGGGAACAGGGACAACCCGCGCGGAGCCAGAAGGATTCCTCCACTCGACCACGACAGCATCCCAAACAAGGTACACTTGCTCTGCTTTCCGTCGTGTCTTTGTTGTATTCATTCCTGCCGATCCTGTCGACTGGTCGACTGATCGTTGTTTGGGCGACTGTTAGGCCTTCACCGAGCTGTACTCGATGCCCAATGGGGCACAAACTTCGACTGAAGAAGGCGAGGCGAGCGGGGGCGAGGCGAGCGGAGGTGAGGCGAGCGGGGGCGAGAGCCAGGGAGAGGAGGAATGGGACTCGGATGCTGCAGGGGATGACGACGACGATGATGATGATGAAGGTGATGAAGATGACCTCGAGGACGAGGAAGAAGAGGAGGAGGAGGTCGTTCCACCGCGCTCAGAAAGGCGGTCGAAACTTGTCCACGACCCCTCGACCGAACGTGGTAAGGGGGTAGCGACCGCTGCCCAGTCGACCAAGCGCCCTCGGACCACCTCTCCGGCGCCGACTGAAAAGGCGTCGAAGCAGCCCAGGGCGGCCTCATCGAAGCCGGCCAAGCTTCTGCCGAAGATGAAGGTGTCCATCCCCACCATTTCAGGGTAATAGTGTTGTTCATATTTTCTTATTCTTATGCGAACTTTATCTCTGGTCGACACTGATGTTAGTCGACTGATCCTTTGGAGCTGCAGTGCTGCTACTTCTGAGACTTCGGCCCGGGCCGATGACCACGAGATGGAGGATGCCGCAACTTCGAATCCAGGTGCCGTGTTCTTAATACCATACTTAGTCGACTGACTCGCGATCTCTGATCCTGACACTTCTCTGCAGCTCCACCCAACACTGTTATCGATCTACCTGATGATGATGAGGATGAGGAGCCGCTGAAGCACAGGAGGAGTCGGAAAGCGCCTGCCGGCAAGGTGTCTCAGGATGCGTCAGCGCCTGAAATTCTGACTGTGGAGGGAGAGAACACCACTCGACACACGGTGACCTTCGCGACCCCACTGACGAGTGCTCAGCAGCCTTCCCTCTTCACGACTCACCACGTCCCAGAGGACCAGGCTGGTGCGGCGAAGGAGGCGATACGCCAGGCGGGACTCATGATGGAGCAGCTGAAGACTATCCGGGATGCGAGTCAAGCAGCCTATGACGCCAGCTCTGCCCTCCAAAGCAATGTCCAGGTCAGTCGACTGCTGTTTGTTCTGTTGGATATGCTCCCAAAAACTTTTCTTTTCCGGGATTTATATTGGTCACCCAGTGGGTGTGTCGAATAAACTCTGTGTTAGGGGGGGGCACGCTGAGTGCACCCGCTGGGTGTAGTCCCCAAGGCTAAGGTCGACTGCTGGCAATCGGCCTTAGGTTTTATAATGTCGATCTTTCTATCAGTCGACTGGTCGACTGGATTTCACAAACCGGTGGGGGCACGCTGAGTGCACCCACTGGGTGTAGTCCCCGAGACTGAGGTCGACTGCTTGCAGTTGATCACAGACTTAGATAATGCGTCTCGCACACTGTTTTTTTTTTTTTTGAGGTCGACTGGTCGACTTTGTCTTTGACAGGATTAGTGGGGGCACGCTGAGTGCACCCACTGGGTGTAGTCCCCGAGACTACGGTCGAATACTTGTATTCGGCTGTAGTCTTAGAAACGTGTGTTTTTCCCCTTTTTCACTCGGAAGTGAATTATTTTTGACGTTTGGTCGATTGATTCTTCGCAGAACTCCTGTGATCTTGTGACTCGCTACTCAGAGCTAGAACAGAAACATACTCAAGTCGAGCTGAGCTTGAAGCTGGTTCAGGAGAAGCTGACCAAGGCGAAGGAGGAGACTGAAGGTATGTTTGGTGAGACCTTGACAACTGCTTTTCCTCTTGCTTGTTTCAACACCTGATCTTACCGTGTCTTGCAGGTAAGGTAAAGGAGGCCCAGCAGAAGAAGGACCTTGAGCTAGCTGAGAAGATCAAGCTTGCTGACGAGAAGTTAGCTTCAGTCACCAAGCTTGAACAAGACAATACCAACCTGAAGACTGCTCTTGGGATTGCCAACAAAGAAGTCAGTCGACTGAGAACTGACAAAGCTGTCTTGACCGATCAAGTCAGCAAATTGACTGAGAAGAAGACTGCGCTGGAGGCCTTCCTGAGTGGCTTTGCCAAGAAGCTGTTTCTTATGCTCGAAGGTAAACCTCCATGTTTGGCAAGTATTTCTGACTGTGGCTTCTTCCATTCGACTATCCCCTTGACTTAGTGATCACTCTTGCAGAATTTTGTCAAAACTTTGAAGAAGAAACCAGCCGACTGGAGCCAAACCTTGACCCTGTCAATTCTCCGGTAAATGACGAGGTTGCCATGGATATCTTCCGACTGGAATCTCGCGTTGCATCCGTCGTGGATTATCTCGCAAGGCTGAAGGCCGCCACATCTCGCATCGACTCGACGCTCTGGCCTGAGGAGACACTTCAGAATGACCTTGAGTCATTAATGGCCCGCTTGAACACGATCCCTGGTCGAGTGCAGGAATGGAAGAAGTCCTCAGCTCGGTGTGGTGCAGATGTTGCTCTGTGTCTGGCCCGAGTCCA